>NC_056749.1:104236722-104309222 GCF_019279795.1 Protopterus annectens | reverse complement strand
ACTACTAGGTTAACAGAGTTTCGCAAAAGTGCATTTTTGTTAAAACGCACTTTCGTTGAACTAGGATCGCTTATTTCAGTTTTGACAAACTGAAATTTCGATGGGTCAAAGTAGACCTATATAAAAATATATAATATATATCTATCTATATATATATATATATATATATATATATATATATAAATATATATATATATATATATGGGTTTAGGACACATGCTTGACTAACATATGTTCGAATCACAAAACATCGAACACACATACACAAAAGTGCTTAACATCGAAAAGCGCTTCCATGTATGTGTAGTTCAAAAAAAAAATCTACGTTTCTGCAGGGGGGATTCACCCCCCTGCACCCTCCACACCCCCCCACTTAATTATTCTCACTCCGGGATTGCACTACAGTGGGGAAAAGGGAATTTTCCCTCACCCGCACTGTAGTCGGATCTGCGAAACAGGCACACATACACGGAAGCGCTTGTCGATGTCAAGAGCTTTCGTGTATGTGTGTTCGATGTTTTGTGATTCAGACATATGCTAGTCGAGCATGTGTCTGTATCCCGTATATCTATATATATATATATATATATATATATATATATATATATATATATATATATATATATATATACACACACACACACACACACACACACACATATATATATATATATATATATATATATATCTATATATATATATATCTATATACGGTTCCCTATCAGAAGCCTGAAACACTATAAGCCTGAAAATCAAAATCCTGAAAACTATAGACTGAAAGTACAAAATCCTGAAAGACCAAAATCCTGAAACTCAAAATCCTGAAAACACAAAATGGACATACTGACGTCATTGTGGCTTTGCTGTTGTTAGCCCTGTGGTGTTGGGTCATGCGTTGGGTTCAAGTAAGTGTATGGTTGGTTTTATGTTAGGGTTAGGGGAGGTTTAAGTGAGTTAGGGTTAGGGTTAGGGCGCAGGTTAGGCATGTATGCAATAGTGACAAATATTGGGGTTAGGGGCGGTTTAAGTGAGTTAGGGTTAGGGCGCGGGTCAGGTGAGTGTGCGATAGTGACGGACCTTAGGGTTAGGGTTAGGATCAGGGTCAGTTGGTAGATATTAGTGTCTTTATAGTGACATATTAGCATTATTTGTGTTTTCAGGATTTTGAGTTTCAGGATTTTGGTCTTTCAGGATTTTGAACTTTCATTCTATAGTTTTCAGGATTTTGATTTTCAGGCTTATAGTGTTTCAGGCTTCTGATAGGGAACCATATACACACACACACACACACACACACACACACACACATATATATATATATATATATATATATATATATATATATATATATTTAATATATAAGATAAGAGACTTAAAGACACAGGTGGACAGTGGTCTCACCTTCGATAACCACATCGCCACAACAGTCAGGAAATCCTTCTATGTGGCACACCTCATCACGAAGGGCTTTTCATCCAGAAAAAAGGAGGTCATTGTCCCACTGTACTCATCCCTCATTAGACCCATTATAGAATACAATGCCCCATTTGGTATGTACCTCTCAAGACATCTGCAACAACTGGAAAGGCCTCAGAATTACCTCACTAAAAGAATCACAGGCCTAAAACAGATGCCCTACGCTGACCGCCTTAAAAAACTCCAGCTATACTCTGTCGCATATCGTCTACTCAGAGGCGATCTCTGCTTAACATACAAGGCCATTTCAAACCCAGAGCTGTTGGACATGCTACACTTAAAGAAATCCCAATCCCTCAGAGCTACACGCTCCAGGGATCTAAACCTTGTCATCACAATAAACAAAACATGCTGGAGGAGTAGGTTCCTGACCCAGAGACTCCCAGACTCTGGAATAGATTGCCCATACATGTCAAGCAGAGTGCCTCTTTGGACCTCTTCAAGAGGAACCTTGACGATTGGATGGGAGAAAGGAAATTCACCCCAGGGATCACGTCAGTTGCCCTGCTAGACAGGGGTCCAGGAAATTAAATAATGTGGGAAGAAATAGCCAGGGAATTGTTATGGCTAGGCTTGTATAGGCCCTAGGCCTGATAGCCTAGTACCAACCTATGAACCTATGAACCTATGAACCTATACACACACACACACACACACACACACACACACACACACACACACACATATATATATATATATATATATATATATATATATATATATATATATATGGGAGCGCTTTATAATCTCGAAATACTGAAATTTCGAATTTCAGTATTTCGAGACTATAAAGCCAAATGTTTACAGTAGCGAAAGTTCATAATTGCGAATTCGAATATCTGGAATTCACGGTTATGACTATGCTATGTAATGTACGGGATTGTGTGCTGATGGTGCGCAGTGCCATGTGTGGATCTAGGTGTTATGTCAGGTAAGTGAGTGTTTTGTAAGGGTTTTGAGTGGGAGTTAGAGTGTATGTGAGTCTGCTGACATGTTTGATGTGTGTGTGACGGACTGGAGAATGTGCATGTGTGAGTTTGCTTTTGTATCCTGTTTGTGCGATCTCAGAGTTAGTATATATAAGTAGTGGGGGGTGGGGGGCACAGCCCCCCACATGGGGGTGCAGGGGGGCTTGTCCCCCTTCTTATGTGTATAGGAGTTGTGTATGTGTGTAGTTTTGTTTGTTTATGTTGCGATGTGAGTGTTGTGGTGTATGTATGGTGTTGTGTGTGCGGTTTGTTCGGTGTTTTGAATTTTGCGGTTTTGTTGTTTCAGTGTTTTGTGGATTCGGTTTCATGGTCTCGTGATACTGAAATTCGATATTTCAGTATTTCGAGATTATGAAGTGAATCCATATATATATATATATATATATATATATATATATATATATATATATATATATATGGGTCTACCTCATCCCACAGAAATTACATTTCTCCAAAATGTAATTTTGCAACTCCGTTTTTATGAATGTGCATTTATCCGAAAATGCACTTTCCCAAAAAAATGATTTAACATACAGCAAAAAAAACAACAACACTAAACACATTTATGCAGGGTTCAAGCCCCCCTGCATCTCCCACACCCCCACCACTTATATATTCTGACTCAGAGATTGCACTACAGTGGGGAAAAGGGAATATTTCCTTATCTCCACTGCGCCACAATCTACAACAACAACCTCGCTTGCTGTTCATTGAATCGTTTTTTCATTAAAGTGCATTTCCTGATATATGCTCTTTCAGAAAAACAGAGTTACAAAATTACATTTCGGTGGGTCAAGGTAGACCTATATATATAAATATATATATATATATATATGTAGATATATATATATATATATATATATATATATATATATATATATATATATATATATATATGTGTGTGTATTTATATTTACTTCTGCTGGAAGAAGCATTTGTTAGTGGATTTCTAAGTAATGAAAATAAAATGAAATGTATTACTATTGCATAAAATGTGGTAATAATTATATCACATGATGCCAACTTTGTGTAGGCCATAGAAATATAACTAATACAGTTGCTTAACAGAGTTGTTTGTTCAAAAGTATCTTTACCTGCATGTACAACATGACTGAAGTTTGACACACCATACCCTAGTTAGAGCGGAGATAGGGAAGGTATGGGGTTGATGTGCCAAGTAAATGAACAGCACAAATGTTACTAAGAAATGTTGTTTTACTTCAACATTACCTGTCAAATCAGGCACATTTGTACAGTAAAGGGAATGCTGACTTCCATGTATTGCTATATTTTTGTGTTTGTGAATTCGTTATACCTGAGCACAGTGTTGCATGCACAGCATCTTCTTTTTTTTCTTTCAGCTGCTCTCATTAGGGTTCACCACAGCAGATCATCTGTTTCCATTTCTTCCTATCCTCTGCATATTGCTCTGTCACACCAACCACTTGCATGTAATTTCTCACCACATCCATAAACCTTATCTTAGGCCTTCCTCTTCCTCTTACCTGGCAGCTTCAGTCTTAGCATCCTTTTCCCAATATACCCAGCATTTCTCCTCAGCACAGGTCCAAACCAATGCAATCTCGCCTCTCTGGATTTGTCTCCAAACCATCCAACCTGGGCTGACCCTCTAATATACTTATTCCTAATCCTGTCTACCCTCATCACACCCAGTGCAAATCTTAACATTTTAACTCTGCCACATCCGGCTCTGACTCATGCCTTTTTTCAATGCCACTGTCTCCAACCCATATAACATAGATGGTCTCACTACCTTCTTGTACACCTTCCCTTTCACTCTTAATAGGACTTGTCTGTCACAAATCACTCCTGACACTCTTCTCCATCCACTCCACCCTGCCCATACTCTCTTCTTCATCTCTCTTCCACACTCACCATTACTCTTAACTATTGATCCCACATATTTAAACTCATCCACCTTCGCCACCTCTACTCCTTGCATCCTCACCATTCCTCTATCCTCCCTCTCATTCACACAAAAATTCTGTCTTAATCCTGCTGACCTTCATTTCTCTCCTCTCTAGAGCATATCTCCACCTCTCCAGGGTCTCCTCAACCTGTTCCCTACTCTCACTACATATCACAATGTCATCTGTAAACATCATAGTCCACGGGGACTCCTGTCTGATCTCATCTGTCAACCTGTCCATCACCACTGCAAATAAGAAAGGGCTCAGATCTGATCCTTGATGTAATCCCACCTCCACCTTAAACGCATCTGTCACTCCCACTGCAGATCTCACTGCTGTCACACTACCCTTGTACATATCCTGTACCACTCTTACATACTTCTCTGCCACTCCCGTCTTCCTCATACAATACCACAACTCCTCTCTAGGCACTCTGTCATGCATGCACAGCATAATAATTTTAAAACTACATTTTACACACATTATTTTTCTCTTTTATAACAGGGAATATTGGCATAGTATTGTACAAATTCATACAGCTATGCATATGTAAGGAACGATGAAAAAGAAGCAAAAAAGGAGTTATTGCTCAGACAGGAATACACACACACACACACACACACACACACACACACACACACACACACACACACACACACACACATATATATATATATATATATATATATATATATATATATATATGTATATATATATATATATACACAGATATATGTGTAAGAAACAGAGTGTAATCGCCAGCGAAAATGGCCAAGAGAAATCTCCCTTACTAGTTTGTAATATGTATAACAAGTATAAAAACAAACATGCCGTCAATATATCACTATAAAAAAGAGAAATTTGTTAATGTATAACTGCTGTATTCTTTTTACAACTGATTTCTATATTCATCATAAGGAAAATATTTTTATAGCTTTACAGAAGAAATAAATGCAACCAAAACCATTACAGTTCAAACTAATGCTACTGTTTTTAACTGATTACTTCCAGTAATTATAAAGGATATTTTTTGTACTGTACTGAATGTATTGTATGCACAAAACTTTAGAGATGTACATTCCCCTTCAAGAAGTCACAAGCACGTGCTATATGAATTAATTTGAAGTATGCATAAGCACTACTCATATCATCATAAAAGCACTTCCAAAATGACTACTTCCAATGTGTGCTTAAGCACTTTCTGCACACAGGTTTTACTTCAATAAAGATTTTACTGGAATATTTCAATAGTACGTGAAACGGCATGTAAACATGATATGTGACTTTATTGTGCATGTTGTCTTTTGTCTCTCTTTATCCCTTTTTTCTCTATTTTTATTATTTTGATCCTGCATTTCTTTCTCCTTTATTGTTTTGTTTTTCTTCCATTTATTTTCCTTTTTTTTACAGGTTTAAACGTCTCAGGAGCAGGCCAGCCACTTACCTCCCATTCTAGGGAATGTTCACCCTTTGCCCATCCAAGGATGTCATAGCAGGATCAGAATGGAAGTACCAGTCCTGCAGGTACCATGGCTTATGGCAGTTTGGCAAATCTCACCAAAAGAATGTTCCAGAGCTTGATAGAGGATGTACTGGTGGAAGTAGTTGTCAGGAGAATTGATGCAGTCAAAGCCTCTCTTTTGAGTGGAATACATGCTCTCCCATTTGGTGCTGATTACAGTATCAACACAAGACCCTACCTCGTCAGCTTTGGTGTCCTCAACTGCAACACTTCCTTATCCCTTTATCCCTTATCATTCCTCCAACATCCTCCTACCTATTTCTAACCCAGACTGCCCTCTCATATAAAAAAAGAAAAGAATAGAGGAAGCCATTCCCCCGACAAAGATATAGTGCCAATTGATGTTTTTCTTGTGTGTTCCTCTCCTTGTTTTTCTCCCCTTTTTTCATTTTTCCTATCTCCAACTTTCTATTCTTTAATGAAACCTTCAGGGTTTCAATAAAAGGATACCCCTATAAAACATTATACACCCCTTTTCCTTAAAAAAGAAATGATGCACTGTGTAGTCTGCAGCTTTCCTTAAACATTTTAAAGCATGATTGCACTTAGCCACAAGCATGATTGCACTTAACTACACTTACCCACGATTTTTGAAAATAAAAAAAAAAAGTAACAGTAACCCTCAGGCTTTGTCAAAGAAATTTGCAACTTTGTAATGCTGAGCTTTGCATAATTTATGCAGGAAGTGTGCATATTTTTCAAAAAAGTTGCTTTTCTGTATTTATTGTAGATGACTTTTACTCACCTTATTTGCATATTTGTATAGTGCTGCTGTTTACAGATAACCATAAGTCATTTGCGAAGCCCCAGACTATGAATACTGGCCACAGGGTAAGTTCCTCATTCTTTAATCTCCAAAAGGAATTTGTCTAAGTCTTTAGCCTTTTATGCATGAAACATTTTAGGGCATCTGCTGGAAAGCTTGCACATGAGAAATCAAGAATGATTAATAAGAGGGCATCCAGAAATGTCAAAAATCTAATCCTTTGGTATAGTATGAGGGTAACCTTCAGGTCTTCAGGGGCAATGAGATGCAAATAGTGCAAATGGAATCATAAAGGCATAATTAGAGCACAGGTATGCTAATACTTTGAAATCTAAAATAAATTTTGCATATTGCTGAGTGACTAACATTTAATCTGTTTGGCTATAATCACTCTGATGGGATGAGAACTATATGAAGGATATTTGGACTTACTTTTATTCTCCCACATTAGTCAGTATCATCTCCCTAGACCCTTACATAGCTCTCCACTGGTATGCACTGTGAGATAGCGTGCCATGTTTTGTTACTGTGAGATGTGTCTCTTGAAATGCTATAATATCAGGTAGGTAGTGATGGAGCAAGGTATATTGCCTGGTTCACTTGACAGGGGGAAGGAGATCATTGGTGTAATTACCTAATATTTTAATTTGTGATGTAATAGCTAACTCTGGGTTTAAACCCCTGTCAAGGCTGTAGAGCCCCCCAGAGCCACAGCAAGAGTGGAATAAAGTTGGTTTCTGCCCTAACCAGAAACAGTTATGGGGGAATGACTACAGGAATTGATAAGGTATTAATTTGTCCATGGGTCGAAGTAGAAACATTAATATACAGTCATGGCTGCTTACAAGCTTAAATGACAGTGTGTGAAGACAGGAAAGAACTAGCATGTATTCACACAATTGCTCTTTGCTATAAGAGCACACTGACTTCTACTTCTGCTTTAAGTAAAGAGGCTCTTTGCTTTAAAATAGAGCACTTTCATTTGTACACAAGTTAAATCAACCATACTTTATCAGAATCTGCAAAAAAGAGCACAACACGCTCTATTTAAAGATTCAAGTCAAATCAGGTGATCACATTACGGCTGACTCTTTTCCTTAAAGATAACTGCATACTTAAAAAACTTTCCCAGTATATATGTATATATATAATGTATAATATTTAATATATATATATATATATATATATATTTATATATATATATATATAGACACACACACACACACACACACACACATATACATATATTTATATATATATATATATATATATATATATATATATATATATATATATATATATATATCTATATATATATATATATATATATATTTATATATATGAGTTGTTTTTGGAGCTGGAATCTTTACCTAATGGATGAAATATCAAGGTCTGTAATGTCAATGTAAAAATGTAGAAAAACGAAATGTTGACAGCTACTTTACTTGCTCTGAGGATGAAGAGAGCCAAATCCAGAAGCAAGTGTTTCTGAAGGGAGGTAAGCCCCTGCATCCCATCACTAATGTGGGTGTTGAACCCCTATACACTCCATGTTAATTATGCATACTAACTCAAAGATTGTACAATTCCTGTGGAAAGGACATATTCCCCTACTGTGGGATTGTCGATCTCACACACATCAGTTGTCTTTTCCTATCTTACAAATGATGTCAACTAAACAGATGTTAACATGAGTATTTCAAAGGTACAATATATATATATATATATATATATATATATATATATATATATATATATATATATATATATATATGTATATGGGTCTACATCAGTAGACCGAAAGGACACTTACCCAAAACCCATTTAACCGAGATGACTCCACTGAAACTTCATTTCAATGAACCAATGAACTGCTGATAATTTGAACAGGGAAACTAACCACTTGGCCACCAGGTCACAAAACAAAATGAAAGCATGCTAATAGGGGGGCTTAACCCCCCACACCCCCTTAACTAAATATTCCAACTCTGAGATTGTACTATACTGGGGAAAAGTGGTTAGTATCCCTGTTCAAATTATAATTGGTTCATTGGTTCATTGAAATGAAGTTTTGGTGGAGTCGTCTCGGTTAAATGGGTTTTGATTAAGTGTCCTTTCGGTCTACTGAAGTAGACCTGCATATATATATATATATATATATATATATATATATATATATATATATATATATATATATAAATATATGGGTCCCCTTGACTTGATCGACACGCCAAAACACCGACGCTCAGAACACCGACTCCAGAAGACCGACGAGACAGATGATCGACAAGGTGAAATCCCGACAGCCGAAACACCGACATGGGCAACGTGTGAGCGCGACTCGGTAAGTGTGCAATAGTGAGGGATTTAGCGTTAGGGAGCGGACAGGTAAGTGTGAGATAGTGAGGGATTTAGGGTTAGGGTGCGGGAAATGTGACTGTGTGGTAGTGTCGGACTTAGGGTGCGGGTAAGGTAAGTGTGCGATAGTGACGGAGTTTAGGTTTAAGGGCAGGTTAAGTCAGTTAGGGTTAGGGTGCAGGTAGGGTAAGTGTGCGATAGTGACGGACTTTAAGTTTAGTGGTGGGTTAAGTGAGTTAGGGTTAGGGTGCAGGTAGGGTAAGTGTGCGATAGTGATGGACTTTAGGTTTAGTGGCGTGTTAAGTGAGTTAGGGTTAGGGTGCGGGTAGGGTAAGTGTGCGGTAGTGTCGGACCTTAGGGTTAGGGTTTGGGTTATGGTTAGTGCATGTATGGTTGTGTGTAATGTGTAGTTTACGTTTTGTGTGTCGGTGTTTTGGGTATCAGTGTTATGGTGTTCGGTTTTGTGAGTTGTCGGTTTTGTGCGTTTTCAGTCTTTTGGTGTCAGTGTTTTGGGTGCCGGCTTTGTGGCGTGTCAGTGTTGTGATAGGGATCTATATATATATATATATATATATATATATATATATATATATATATATATATATTTATATATAGATATACACACACACACATACACACACACACACACACACACACACACACACACACACACACACACACACACACACTCAAACCTCATATAATCGAAATCCATTTTTGCAAGATGAAAATTGGGAAAGCTTAAATACCCAAATGGTGATTTTTTCCCAGGGTAAGTGAACACTTGCCTAATATTCCCTTTTCTCCACTGTAGTGCTATCCCAGAGTTGGTATATATAGTTAGGTTGTGGGGGACATAGGCCCCCACCTCAGTGGGTTTTACTTACTTCAATGTTTGTTCCATTTAAGTTTGGGCAAGTGTTTACTTATTCAAAAGTGTTTACTTACCCTAGGATACATTTGCTGTTCGTGGATTTGCTTTCACAAATTTCATTTTGCAGAAATGGATTCCAATTATATGAAGTCTGACCTTTCAAAGTGTATATATATATATATATATATATATATATATATATATATATATATATATATATATATATAGTTTCCCTATTGCGAATGGGAGCCTTAGGTTTAAAAAAATAAAAAGTTAACTTACCTTATTGCAGAGAGTCAGGTCCCCCTGTACCCTAACAGTTTAAATGTGAATGTTCTGTGACCGCACTATAGCGAAGGAATGGAAAATCTTCCATTTTGCGCTTACGCGTATAGTGCAGAATGGGAGATTTCCCTTTCCTTCACTATAGTGCGATCTCGGAGTAGGTATATTTAAATAGGGGGGGGTGGGGGTGCAAAGGGGCAAAGCCCCCCCTTGCAAAAACATTTGAAAGGTGTTAATTTTTTTTATTTTTTTGTCCCTTTCATATGTTTGAGTTTCTCTAAATTTGAGATTCTGGTTTCGAGTGTATGACTTTCGAGTTTAGAGAAAGTCGATCATATGAAGGGGAACTATATATATATATATATATATATATATATGGGTCTACTTCAGTAGACCGAAAGGACACTTAATCGAAATCCATTTAACAAGCTTTTAATAATATAGAAACATATCTAAATAAATCACATCTAATCCTCAACCCCAAAAAGACACAGTTAATGCTTTTTACCAGTAGCAAACAATCATTGACCACCCCTCCTTTCACTATTCTCTCAGAAAACAACACAGTAATCCAACCAGTTGAGCATGCAAAACTCCTTGGTGTTACAATTGACAACAAACTCAGATTTGACCAACACATAGCCACCACAATTAAGAAAGTTCACATCAAACTTGGCTCACTGTACAGAAGCAAGCCATTCCTCACTGACAATACCAGTCTATCCATATCCAGAACCTTCCTCCTCTCTACACTCCTATATGCTTTTCCCCTCTTTACTAACTTAAGAAAATCAGACTTGACCAAATTGGAAACTTGCTACAACAAAATAGCCCATTTTGCAGCCAATCTTCCCCACCAAACCCACCATTGTATTGCTCCACATAAATTAAATTGTCTCGAGCTACCTAACCTTCTTAATCTCTACCCACAATATCATCTTCCATCCTGACAGTTGCCCATTCCTCAAGGAACTTGTTGTTCCCTACTCATGCCCACGAAGTCTAAGATCTGCAGACAGAAACTTTCTCACAGTAAATAAAGCTAACAACACTTACGGTGAAGCCCTATTTTCAAATCATATAGCCAGATTATGTAACTCTCTACCCCACACCCTCTAAAACACACCTGAATCTACCAGTTTTAAACAATTACTATTTGAACATCTATCCAAGAACTGGCATTGCTCCTGAACCAAACCTGACTGACAAGATATCTATAACTCTCTCAACACACTCTCCACTCCTTACCTTATTTTCTCCCTCTCCCCAATGCTCAAAAGCTACTCAAAAATAAATATATATCAAGGAAATGTCATGTGGTCATAACTATTATTTAATATGTACACACTACTAACTTTATTTTTTCTCACAGTGATCTTCACTGAAACACTCATGTTTTTCTTTTTGAACTTGTATTTTCTAGAAAACTGTATGGAATACTACTTTGTATAGACTAACTAGAAAATGTGTATTCTGCATCTACTGTATGTATACTGTTGCACGATCTAAATATTGTATATTGCTTGTATTTTCTCCCCGGGCCTCCGCTGAAAATGGGCTTCTGGCCCAGTTGGACTTTCCCGGTAAACAAATGTAAATAAATATATATGTATATATACACATACATATTTTATATTTATATAAAAATACATCCACTCACACGTGAGCATAAACAACAATGAAAAGTACATAGCTATTACATAAATATACAATAAATGTTATAAGAAGAAATTATAATGATAAAAGGACTGAATAATAATGCAAAAATGTATCTATGTAAAAACATTTTCTTGCAACTACATAACAAATTGTAACCAGGCTGACATAATCAAAGAAGATCAGGCTTCCTTAAGACAATGTGGCCATAAAATAATGTTAACCAAATGGCTTAAAACATTTATACACCAGATAACTACAGTATATAACTTAGCTGCCTTCAATTTTAAAACACTGGCAATAGAGATTGCATTATTAATGCCAGGAAGATGACATGCATTCAGTAGTGGTTGAGAACACATAATATGAAGTTACAATTGAAGATTTGGCCATAATTCTTTGTAGTGCATGGAGATTTATCTACTCCATGTACCATTAGTTAAAGAAAAAATGCAAGGTATAGTGCCAGCTTTAAAAGCAGGTAAAGCAGTTTAGAAGCATTGTTAAACAGACGGTATGAGATGTCCTTATGTTTTCCCTGTCTAAGGTAAGCAGTTGGCTCCTAAATATGTTTTGAGAGGCTGTAATGTTGTAGACATCAGGCAGAAAAAGTTGTGAAATGAAGCCATTTCATGTTCTGCTGTTGTTGTTTACTGGACGACACTATCAGCTTTTAGTGCCTAGTGTCTGATGTTATCTTAAGGGAGGGGGTACTTAACATTTTAGAGCAGGACCAGGGTATCTTTTAACAGATATTGGAGTGTAATAATGGGGCTCTATGTACTACATCATTACTTGTTAAGTCCTTATCACTATTAATAACATCAGAAAATAATTCCATACCTATGTCTTTTTGTATCCCTTTAAATAAATTTTGTACATCTGCTGTCATCAAAAATGTCCTGGTTACATTCTACATTTTAATATCTCATAGAAAATGCTACGAGTTCATTAATATAGCAATAATTGATGATGTGGGTGTGGTATATTGAAAATTTGGGTGAAGCCCAAGTGATTAAACAAAGCCAACCGTCAGTAAATCTTCAATATACCACACCATGGAGTCGGTTATTGTTATTATACAATGACATTATTTAAGAAAAAAAATACCTACTTTTCTTAAATAATGCCTTTGTATAATTTATTTATTTTATTTTACATTTGTTAACCGGGTAGTGTCTGACTGGGCCATGGAGCCCATTTCCAGTGGAGACCCGGGAAGAAAAGCTCAACACACACAGTTATTGTACAGATAGACAGATAGACAATATAAAATTCAGTGAAATCATAAAATTACAAATCAACAATAATACACTTAACACAAGACTAATACATGTATATTCCAGTTGAGCAGACAGATAAAAATTAAGATGTTGCTAGCATTGTTGATACTGAAAAACAAAAGTACAATTGTTTGAGAGAAGGGGCAATGGTGTCATATGTTGTAGCCCACTTAAAATGTCAGTGAAAACTGCAAAGATAGCATTCTAAAATGGGCTGGAGCAAGTAGGATAAATGTTGCTATGAGAGGGGTTGAAAAAAGTTGATTAGGAGGGGTTTATTATCCAGGATAGCAGCTGGAGCACAACCACTTAGATATGAGATGTTCTCTGGTTTTGGTTTTAAAGGCAGAGTAGTTGGGAGTGTTTTGGATGTGTTGGGGGAGAGTATTCCAGGCCTTAGCTATTTTATTAAAGTAGAGACAGTCACCATGGTAGTTGTGCGACTGGGTTGTTGTTAGCACCATTCTGTCAGAACATCTAAGGGGTCTAGTATTGACATGTGGTTTAACTAGGGAGGACAGTGAAGGGCATTGGTTGGTGTTGTGAATGATTTTTTGTGCAAAGGTGAGATGGTTCAATGTTAACAGGTTGGGAAGCTTGAGCCAATTCAGTTGTTGGAGAGCAGAGCAGTGATGAGATTTATGGGGATGATTGCTGGCAAATTTTGCAATTTTATTAAAGCAGGATAATAGGTTGTTAAGGTCGGTTTTCTGGAGGTTTGGGAATATGTGTGAACAGTAGAGTAAGGTGGTAGAAGTTGGGATCTAGTAGTGGCTAGTCTGGCTTGGTTTGTAAGAAAGGTTTAGCACGGTGGAGCATTCCAAGTTTACCATGGACTTGGCTCTATGGTGCTCTTCCACTTTCTCCTTGATAACCGGGGGCATTACTGATGTACTTCGCATGTGTACGAGTCTTGTGTTCCCATGCTTATGTACTACACCAGTGCTGTATAAAGGAAGCAACAGGGAAAGGAAGATCTCCATTGCTTTTTTTTTTTCTAAATTAAACAAAACCAGAAAGAAGCCATGAGGCTTTTAACCTACAGGAGAGATGGGACAGAGAAAAAGAAAGGATGATCAGGTACATTTCTTTAATTTTGCATAACGTGCCTGATTATCCTTTTATTTTCTCTGCGTCATCTTCTCGTTTGTTTGGGTCTCCAGTTTTGTGAGTTTCTTTTTTTTAAATGAAAGAAAGGTACATTTTTATTGCATATATTAATGGAAGAAAGTCCGGGTGTCCTACTTTTTGAATGCTAATGGCTAGACATTGTATAATATGTCTTCACTATTAAATGAGAAATGGTTTTAACTTACTGTCTGAAACTTGTCAAAAGGTTCACCCTTTGATCCTGACGTGGAGACAATAGGTCTTAGTGAGGGGTTGGATTATATGCCATGAGACTCATCATATTAAAAACAAATCAAAAATCTGTGTGACAACATCACTTTGAAAGTATTCACTATTATGTTTAGAACCAGAAATGAAAAGAATAGAAACTGTGGGAAAAATAATATATTGTCTTGACATTTCCAGTAGATTCTGATGAAGATCATTTGATTAAACTTGTGTATAGATCTTAAGAAAATGTGTTTTACTTCTATTATTCTGGTGTACCTCATATGTGAGGTTATTTTATTTTATAATTCAACAGGTCTGATTTTTTTTAATAAAGATCCAATTGAGACAACAAAAAATATTTAAGTCTAGTATATAGCTTTGTATAACTACTCATTAACTAACAGAACTATAATTAAGGACATTCTACCAATATAAGGACTGTAAAACAAATTTAGAATATTCAAATAAAAGAGTCTGATGTTTCATGCATGCTAAGGAAGCATTGCTTTTTACAGTAACAGAGCTACTTGCCTCAGGACTCAGGTCAACAAAAGACAGTGACTTAAGCTTTCCAGCAATTTGGTTCAAGGTTATTGTTAAGTCTCACCAGGGGTTTAGTAACTTTTGCCTTGTGTTGAAGTCAACATGCCATTCTCGCTCTCTCGCTCTCTTTATGCAGGTTAGTGCAATGAGATACCACTGGTCTAATCAAGGAGGGAATATCAGTTCTGTAACTTATTGATGAAAATGTTGGTGCATTTATGATCAAGGGGTAACAATGAGGTCTGTACAGCTACAACACAGGTATATTTTTCCATTAACACCAATACATTCATGTTTTCTTGAACATATAATAAGCTGGTTATGATCACTAACCCTCTGATAATCCTCTCTATTATATAGATTGTCATACATCTGAATGATTTGCTGATTTGTTTAATTTAATTTAACCAGCATTCCTTTAAGATCCTAGGTGCCCACAAAAGGGGTGCAGAAATCCAGTTATGACTTAACAGGGATTTATGTAAACGTAATATAATCTTTTCAACCCAAGATTTAACTGACTGTTTTGCTGACATCTATTCTTTTGCTGGGTTTAATCTTTATGCATTGATAATGATATGAGAAGTCAATACCATTTGTAGTTACTATCCCGATATCCATTTCATTTTCTACCTTGTGAATATATTTTCCATGCCAATGTGCAGTCTTTGTTCTACAGAGATGATTATCCAAGCTGTTATCTAACTGGTTTGTCAATGGCAAGTTATTGGCCTAAGTTGTTCTTACACTAGTTTGTTGTCTGTACCTACAATTCATGCCATTTTGATATGTAAATTTTGTGATTGTTGTTTGCCTTTTATTGAAATGACTGCTTATAAGTTGTTCATTTTTTTAGTTTGTGGATCTCTCTGCACCATCTAATATAATTTTTAAATCTACTTTTAAAAATATATTCAGATTCCCAGTATGATATCACATAATTAGCATAAGTAGTAAATAACAGAATTGTTGGGATGAAAGCGCTTCACTAACCTTGTTTGAATACATTTTTGTTTTGGATCATTTGGCTGTCATTTACCCTTGACTGATGTCTCAACTTTTTTACATTTTTTGTTGTTCAACTTGGTTATAATGTCAAGTGGAGTGAATGGAGGTAACAGTTCTGAAGGGTTTCATCTTGACAACTCTGGATCCAATCGCAACATTACCTTATTACTTCAGCAGGTCAGCAAAAAGCTTATTGACCATTCCAACCAAATTAGAGCACTTGGGGTACCTTTAAATATGACCAATGGAATAAATTCCAGCTTCAGGTTACCCATAACTCAAGCTACCCCACGGACTTTTGCTGCAGTTTCTTGTGAACAGCAAAGGGATATGGAAAATAAAGTGGTATCAATAAACTGTATTGCTGGAAAGAAAACCCTTTTTGCTTTGCTCCGAATGGTATGACAAGCCTTTAGCAAGGTAATTCAAATGTGCCTTTTACTGGTGATTCATTGATGGATAATTTAAAGAACTTTGACAATTTATTGTTAAAATTTAAAAAACTGCCACTAGAAAATAGTTATTTGCAGCATGACATATATTTAAAACAGGTGCCTAAAGGGCTGAGGCTATGGCACTACCCCAATGGTGCATCCTTTGGTTCCAATTTTATAAATGACCTTCATGCTATCTTTGACAAGGCTGGCTTAGAAATTATGGGTCTGATTATCAAAAACAATGAGAGGCAAATGGAAGGGTTAAACAAGACCTTGAACTTGCGGAACAATACTATTAATAGTGACAAGTTGGTTAACTATTACAAAACCAGTTACAACAATATATTTACAAAGGTGGAAAATATGTAATGATATCTGCCTTTGTAAACTTAAAAAATTTAAAAAAGATATTAAAGATTACGCTCATGACTGTGCTTATCCTGCTAAAGCTGGTAACCATGACAATCAGCAGTCCTGATCCAATCAAAATCTTGGGAATGGACAATTGCCAATTATGTCACCACCGAGAGCTCAAATGCAACAGAACGGAGGTAGCGAACGCTCCAACCTATATGCAGGAGAAGATTTAAGGTGGTGTGAATGAATCAAAAGCAAAAATAAAAATAGTACTAGAAGCCATAATGAGAATGTGTTTTTTTACAAGAACCAGGAAGAAAAATGAGCCTTTTGGGACTATACAGCACAAGGAGCTCATTGGACATGGAAAAACTTGACCTGGCAGCAAAACAAACGCTAATATTTGATGAAACTTTGGAAAGGGGAGAACTCTGAATTAAGTTTTGACTGCATTGACTTTATGCCTGGACTTAATTCTACAGGAAATGCGTTGGTTTTGGATTTGCCAGAGCAATGTAATAATGACAATGATTTGGGTTTTAGTTTAGATACTGTAAATGAACAAGTTTGCCATGAGACAATTCTAAACAGGGCTGGTGACTTTAAAGTATTTAATTATTCCCACAAATGTATTTCCAATGTTCAAGCTGATATACTTTCCAAAGGGTTTAATTTTGTGCCTGCAGGGAGAAGACATATTGCTGAATTGATGATTGACTTAAAACTGTATGCTAGAAAATTCAATTTACAGTTTTGGTTTAATTCTACTAATAAGCCAGATTTTTCATATTCATGATGCCTGAAAAAAAACAAGTACATTCAACCCTCCTATGCATAATGTAATTCATATGTTTGAAATGGCATGTGAATTGGATTTCAGGCAGTTATTTAATGATAATGTAAGGGGTGGACCTGACAACCTAACCTTGGAAGAAAAGGCCCTATTGGGTGATATTATAAATGATAAAAATATTCGGGTGATGAAACTCGACAAAAGTAATGGTATGGTTATTATGGAGAAGGTGGACTACTGCAATAGTATAAATATGGTCCTTATGGATGGGACCTATATGGAAGTTTGTAAAAATGAAATTAACATCATGTTCAAGAAAACTGATAATTTATTAGATGACGTTATTTCAAGGTCAGGTTAATTTGGAAGAATATGAATATATGAAAAACGACTATCCTGTAATTGCAAGTATATTTGGGATTACCAAAATTCACAAGGATTTATGTCAACCCCCTTTTAGGCCTATTGTGGATGGGAAGAGGTTGAAAACCATCTTTATGACCAAATTAGTTGATTTTTTACCTTAAAGATGGTCTTAAAGAATTCAAATATATTTGTAAGGATTCATGGGATTTTTTATCCTATTTAAATAAAACTGAAGTGACCAGCAATATGTTTTTTGTCACCATAGATGTTAACATTTTATTTTCAGTTATACCACATGATGTGGGTTTAAAATGGTTGGAAACACAGCTAGTTAATGTTAATAAATACCAACAGGATTGCATTAATCTTGTTATTATTTTAATGAAAGTTATTCTTTATAATAACTTCATTTATTTCAACAGCCAATTTTTTAGGCAAGTGGTTGGTATTGCTATGGGAACAACTTGCACTCCAAATTATGCTAATTATGTTATGTAATGCTGGGAATCTGAATATATTTTTAAAAGTAGATTTAAAAATTATATTATATTACACAAGGTTCCTGGATGATTTGTTTTTAGTTTGGACTGGTCCTGAAGATAAATTGGATGAATTATTCACTTTTATTAATAGTACTACTAAATTTCTTAAAATTACCTATGCATTTAAAATGAACAGATCTGTTATTTAAATGTAGAAATATTTGTTGATTCTAAAAAAAATTAGGGTCCAGGATTTATAGAAAACCTTCTTTCTTGAATTCATATCTAGAATATTCTAGCTGTCACCCATCTTACCAAAAGAGATCTGTAGTAAAGGGAAAGCTAGTAAGAGCAGCCAGAATGGTTTCTTCTGAATGTGATTTTTTTAACTGAAATTGAATTTATACTTATTTTTTTTATTCAGGCATGTCCAAGGGTCATCTCCCAGTGTTCTTTCCTGTCTATCTGATGAATCTGGGCATCTTGAGGCAATGTAGAAATTGCCTCATGTACACAGACAACCCTCTCCTCCTACCACCCAACACTACAACCTGTGAGATATGCACTTATCTAGCCAAACTGGAGGTAAAGCTCTCTCCAATCAAGACTGAACTTGACAGTCAAGAGGAGAAGGTAAACACTTGCACCACACCACACTCATCACATAGTCTCACTAAATCTACACCACCAAAATCCACACATAGAAACACAAAAACATTCGCGGAGGCTCTCAATAATAATCTGCTCAAGCAACAGATACCTCCAAAGCAGAAATGCAAGCAACCTCCACCCCCCAACACAACCCAAATGACACATAACCCACAGACTCAGTGTGCCACTCAACCACAGCCAATAAGGCAAAACAACGTACCCAACACACTAGTCATGGGTGACTCTATAGTCAGGCACACTGATGTTCCACTCACCAGGTTAAACAAGGAGAAGGTTACTGTCAGCTACCTGTCAGGTGCCAGGATCTGCCACATAACCCACGCACTCAGGTTACTCCACAGCAAGTACAAATATGACTCTGTCATTATTCATGTTGGTGTGAACAACCTGAGATGTACCTCCCTGGACTATATGAAAAGAGACATGGAAGAGCTCTCCGATCTTGTAGCCCAGGCAGGTATGACTCTAGCCCTGAGAAGCATTCTGCCATCACCCAGAATGATACCGCAGTACAAGGACAAAATGATTGACTTCAACAATTGACTAAGCTTCTGGTGCCATTCTAAAGGGATCCAGTATCTGTCTGCCTGGGATGACATGGTCGACAGACCATGATGCTTTGCCAGAGATGGCCTGTACCTGTCACCCCTGGGATTCCAGATACTGGCTAAGGTACTTGCCGCCCCTATAGTGCCTTTTTTAGGCAAGGTTGAAATTACAAATTCGCCACCATAACAGGAACAAGCAAGCAAAAACTGAGGGTGATGCTACTCAGTGCTAGAAGTCTAAATCTCAAAATGCACTCACTCGGAGCACTCCTTAAAATGGAGAACATCGATATCTGTGCAGTGACTGAGACCTGGTTCAAGGCTCCAGAGAGCACGCATGCACTACCAGGCTATAACTCATACCACACTTTTTGGCCATGTAACCTGGACCGGAACACCAAAGGTGGAGGTGTGTCCATATTCATTAAGGATATCCACACCTCCAGGCTAGTTGCTCAGCATAATGTAGCCAAGGTTATCCAAGTGCAGCTAACTCTGGGCAAAACTGCAATCCAAATTGTAGCTTGCTACAGATCACCCACCATGCCCCAGGATTCCCACTCCTCTTTTCTTGATGTACTGGAAAATATTAGGGTTCAACCAAACACCCTAATAATGGGAGATTTCAACTACCCCACCATTAACTGGGAAAACTACTCATGTACCAACTCCTTCGCTCAACGCTTTCTGGAATTCATAAACTCTAGTGTCCTGGATCAACTTATCCACACCCCCACCAGGGGCAACAATATCCAAATCTAGTCATTGCCAACATGAGTGACCGGTGTTCCACACCTGAAGTCAACGCCTCATTGGTCCGATCTGACCATAAGCTAATTACCCTAGATATCCACATCCTGCCCTCACCCCCCATTAAGGAAACCATGGTAAAGAATTTCTCCAAAGCCAACTTCATGCTTCTTAAGACAGAAGTGGTGAACTTCATGACACCCATGCAGATGGACAATACAGTTACGACTAATGAATACTACACAATTGCACTTTATAAGCACTTACATGAGTGCATGGATCGTGCTATCCCAAACAGAACCAAGACGCTATCCTCCAAAAAAAGGAAGCCAATCTGGTGGTCCCCTGCTATAAACAAACTGTACAACAGAAGGAAGAAACTGTTGCAAAAGAGAGTAAAATCCCATGAGAGGAGCTCTCTGGTTAGCCTCAGTAAGAAGCTGCGATCTCTGATAAAATCCTCCAAAGCTAGTTACAAAAACAAAATTGCCACTGATTCTAAAGACAATCACAAAGCATTCTATAGCTATGTCAAGAATCTCAATGGCAACACTCAGATCTGCTCTGAGTTACAGCATAATGGCACTAAATATACAGACCCAGCTGATATTGCCAACATCCTGGCAGATAGGTTCAGTGCTAACTTTACCCCCCTCTCACTCCCTAAAGAGCCCATCTCTATACAGGAAGAATGCAAAGTTCCTGTAATCACAGCTAAAACCACACTCTCCAAAGCCAAGAACACAACATCCATGGGACCAGACAACATCACAGGCTGCGTTCTACACAAACTACAGAACAAACTGGCACCTCCACCTAAGTACCATGTTCAATCATAGCCTCACCTCAGGCTTTGTGCTTGCTGAATTGCACACCGTGATGGTTATCCCACTCCACAAGGGGGGAGCCACCACAGACCCCAGGAACTACAGCCCCATTAACCTGACGAGCCTGGTCTGCAATGCCATGGAATGTATCATCATGGAACCTATAAACAAAGACATTGGTAATCTCCAAACTCTAAACCCCACCCAGTTCGGGTTTGTAAAAGGCAGATCATGTCTCCTAAACCTGATAGACTTCTTTGAAGCAGTCACCAAAGCCGTAGACGAGGGTAAGGTGGTTCACACAGCCTATCTAGATCTTGCCAAGGCTTTCAACACCATCCCCCACTCTGGAATTATAGATACATTCACTAAACTAGGTATAAATCCCTATGTCACAAGATGGGTTGCCAACTGGCTCACTGAAAAGAAGGAAACACAAATAGGCGAATAAAACTCTCAAAGCCACAAGAAATAAATGTTAGCACTTTTGTTTACTGACATAAGCAAACTTCCTCAGACAAAGTGCAAACAGCACTGCTTCATTAAATACAAACAATTAATTACATCACCAACAACTAAAATGAGTTCCATGTCCACATTTAAAGACATAGTTGAAAAAATATATATGTATAGAAAGCTCAATAAAACCATTTCTACACATGAAATGCAGACTTTTAGATGAACATCCCAAATAAATAAACATTAAAAATTACATAATTTCCAAGAGTGCATATAATATTCGCTAAAAGCAAACTTTTAAAAATGTAAATGCATCAATGTATTGAATAAAATAAATGCATAACTTAGAAAGTCAGAATTCATCTTTCAAGGGATTTCAATTTAAGGATACATTTAATGGAAAGAAAATCATTGAGGCCCGGGGGACACAGGTGGACAGTAGTCTCTCCTTTGATAATCACATTGCCACAGTAGTCAGGAAATCCTTCTACATGGCACACCTCATCACAAAATGTTTGTCATCCAGAAAAAAAGAGGTCATTGTACCCCTCTACTCATCACTCATTACACCCATTATAGAGTACAACACCCCTTTTGGTATGTACCTCACAAGACATCTATAACAAATGGAAAGGCCGCAGAAATACCTTACAAAGAGGATTACCAAGGTTCAAAGGATAAAACCACCACCATAACAGATACAAGCATGCAAAATCTGAAGGTAATGCTACTCAATGCTAGAAGTTTAAACCTCAAAATGTACTCTCTCGAGGCACTCCTAAAAATGGAGCACATCGATATCTGTGCAGTAACTGAGACCTGGTTCAAGGCTCCAGAGAGCACCCCTGCAATACCAGGCTACAATTCTTACCACACTTTTCAGCCACAAAACCAAGACCGAAACACTAAAGGTGGAGGAGTGTCCATATTCACCAAGGATATTCACACCTCCAGGCTAGTTGCCCAACACAATGCATCTGAAATTCTCCAGGTGCAACTAACACTAGGTAAAACTGCAATCCAAATTGTAGCTTGCTACAGATCCCCCACCATGCCCAAAGATTCTCATTACACCTTTCTAAACATACTGGAAAATATTAAGATACAACCAAACACCCTAATACTGGGTGATTTCAACTACCCTGCCATTAATTGGGAAAACTACTTGGGACCAACTCCTTTTCCCAATGGTTCTTGGAATTCATAAATTCCAACGCCCTGGATCAACTAATCCATTGCCCACCAAGGGTTCCAATATCCTAGACCTGGTCATTACCAACATAGGAGATAGATGCTCCACACCAGTGGTTACCCCTCACTAGTCAGGTCTGACCATAAGCAAATCACCTTTGACATCCACATCCCACCCCCACCCCCCAGTAAGGAAACCTCCTTAAAAAACTTCTCCAAAGCCAACTTCATGCTACTGAAGTCAGAAGTGACAAACATCACAACACCCATGGAGATGAGATCTGGAAGTTCGACTGCAGAATCCTACACTAAGGCACTGTATGAGCACATCCACTCGTGCATGAATTGTGCCATCCCAAGTAGAACCAAGATGCTCTTCTACAAAAAAGGAAGCCAATCTGGTGGTCCCCTGCTATAAACAAACTATACAACAGAAGGAAGAAACTGTTGCAGAAAAGAGGAAAATCCCAGGATGCAAAAAACTCCCTCACCAGCCTCAGTAAGAAGCTGAGAGCCCTCATAAAATCCTCAAAAGCTAGTTACGAAAATAAAATTGCCAAAGATTCCAAAGACAACTGCAAGGCATTCTATAGCTATGTCAAGAATCTAAATGGCAATGCTCAGATCTGCTCTGAGCTACAACAGAATGGCATTAAATATACTGATCCCAAGGATATTGCCAATATCCTGGCAAATCGATTTAGTGCCAACTTTACCCCCCTCTCACCTCCTAAAGGGCCCATCTCAATACCAAAAGATTACCAAATTCCAATAATCACGGCCACACAGGTAGAAACCGCACTCTCCAAAGCTAAGAATACAGCATCCATGGGACCAGATGACATCCCAGGCTGTGTACTACATGAACTACAAAATGAACTGGCACCTCACCTAAGTGTCATGTTTAATTATGATTATGATGAGCCTCATCTCAGGCTTCGTGCCCACTGAGTGGCGAACAGCTACAGTTATCCCGCTCCACAAGGGAGGATCCACCCTGGATCCCGGGAACTACCGTCCCATCAGTCTGATAAGCCTGATCTGCAAGGGCATGGAACGCATTATCATGGAACTTATAAACAATGACATTGGCAACCTTCAGACACTGGACCCCACCCAGTTTGGGTTTGTGAAGGGCCGATCTTGTCTCCTGAATCTGATTGACTTCTTCAAATCAGTCTCCAGAGCTGTGGACGAGGGTAAGGTGGTCCACACAGCCTTTCTGGACCTCGCCAAGGCCTTTGACACCATCCCCCACTCTGGAATCATAGATAAACTTACTAAGCTGGGCATAAATCCCTACATCACTCGAAGGGTTGCCAACTGGCTTACTGACAGAACCCAGAATGTAAAAGTAGCTGACTCCAAATCCAGCTCCAGACAAGTGACAAGTGGAGTACCTCAGGGTTCAGTCCTGGGACCACTCTTGTTTGGCATCTACTTCTCTGAAGTATAGGCCAACACTAAGGGACTCTGGCTAACAAAGTTTGCAGATGACTGCAAACTGTGAGCCATTATTGAATCCCCAAATGATATGGATATTCTACAAAAGGGCCTTACAGAAACAGATGCCTGGCGCCAGAGCCATGGGCTCAAGCTTAATGCCAAGAAATGTATAGTTATCCCCTTTGGAAAAAAACATGTACCCGTGAATTACAACAAAGGTGTCAGGACGCTAAACATCGAAAGTGTGACGAGATTCTTAGGGACACAGGTGGACAATGGTCTCACTTTTGATAACCACATCGCTACAACAGTCAGGAAATCCTTCTATGTGGCACACCTCATCACTAAGAGCTTTTCATCCAGAAAAAAGGAGGTCATTGTCCCACTGTACTCATGCCTCATTAGACCCATTATAGAGTATAATGCCCCGTTTGGTATGTACCTCACAAGACATCTGCAACAGCTGGAAAGGCCACAGAAATACCTCACAAAAAGAATCACAGGCCTAAAGCAGATGCCATATGCTGACCATCTAAAAAAACTCCAGCTATACTCTGTGGCATATCGTCTACTCAGAGGCAATCTCTGCTTAACATACAAGGCCATGTCAAACCCTGAGCTGTTGGACATGCTCCACTTAAAGAAATCCCAATCCCTCAGAGCCACATGCTCCAGGGATCTAAACCTTGTCATCACAATGAACAAAACATGCTGGAGGGATAGGTTCCTGACCCAGAAACTCCCCATACTCTGGAATAGACTGCCCATACATGTCAAGCAGAGCGACTCATTGGCCCTCTTCAAAAGGAACCTTGATGATTGGATGGGAGATAGGAAATTCACCCCGGGGATCATGTCAGTCGCCCTGCTAGACAGGGGCCCAGAGAAGTAAATATTGTGGGAAGAAATATCCAGGGAATTGTTATGGCTAGGCTTGCATAGGCCTTAGGGCCAATAGCCTAGTACCAACCTATGAACCTATGAACCAGCCTCAAACAGATGCCCAGACCTTCTCAAAAAAATCCAGCTTTACTCTGTCGCATATCGCCTACTAAGAGGTGATCTCTGCCTAACATACAAAGCTATGTCAAACCCAGAGCTTTTGGACATGCTTCACTTAAAGAAATCCCAATCCTTCACTTAAAGAAATCCCAATCCATCCGAGCTACACGCTCTAGGGACCTAAACCTTGTCACCACAATAAACAGAACATGCCGGAGGAATAGATTCCTGTCCCAGAGACTTCCCATACTCTGGAATAAACTACCTACCTATCTATATCAAACAAAGCTCCTCATTAGCACTCTTCAAGAAAAATCTTGATGATTGGATGGGAAATAGGAAATTCACCCCAGGATCACCTCTGTGGCTCTGCTCGACACTGGCACAGGAAAATAATTTTCTTGGGTGGCAAAAGCCAGGGTACCTTTTTGGCTGGGCTTGTATAGGCCCCAGGGTCAATAGCCTAGTACCTACCTATGAACCTATGAATATGTTTAAGAGCAGTGGCTATCCAAATACTCTTCTAGATAATGTTCGGAATGAAGTCATATTAAAATGAAATAGTGGATTTTTTAGGCCTATTTTAAATCAACAAATATAAATTAACAGTACTGCCTTTCAGGGTGAAGTATTCCAACATTTGTATAATAATATAAAACAGATAAGAAACAAAAAAAGGATGGTTTTCATTTATTACAGTATTTAATAAGGACAGTTTGACTATTGTCCAGATATTAAATAAAAATTGGAACTTACTTGCTCTTGACCAGTCAGTTGGGGATACCTTGGGTTCTAAACCTGTAGTAGTATTTAAAAAGGATCTTTCCTTTAAAACTATGTTAGAAAAAGCAGGGCAAGCAATATAAGTTTTAACAACCATAATAAACCAGTAGGCAATTTTAGATGTGGGATGTGTAAACAATGTCCCTATATTATAGTTACAGGGGAGAAGTTTAAATTAAGTGTACTTTACTGTTATGTACCAGGACATTACAGCCATCAATCTAAAAATGTGGTGTATTTGGCCAAGTGTTTACAATGCCCATTTTCTATACTGAGAAGAGATCTAGGCATTTGCGGGAAAGAATGTATGAACACTTGACCGATATAAAAAAAAGGAAATTAACCAATGCATTGTGTAAGCATATCACATAATTTGAAGATCATGTTTTTGGTTTTCTAGTTATACAACAGATTGTTCCAGATGTACAAGGAAGGATTTTGCCTGAACATGTATACTTATGTGAATTAAAGTGGCAATTATGATTTAATGCTTTTACACACCCTCACCTGAATGATTATATCAGCATTAACTGTGTGCTTAAACTTAGACACCTAGAGGGTTAACATTTTTTTTTAATATGCAACTGTTGACGTAATGGTTTTACTGTTTTAATTATTTTAATTAATTAATTGTTCATTATTCAATTGAAATTTTGGTATTTAATGTGAGGTTGTTTTATTGATAGTTAGTTCTGAAGAAGTCCCTGAAAAGAATTGTTAGGACAAAAGCCCTTAACTAGCCTTGTTTGAATACATTTTTGCTTTGGATCATTTTGCTGTCATTTACCCTTGACTGCTGCATCACGTTTTTACAACTCTACACTAACCTAAAATCTCTTCGGTCTGCTGATAAAGTATTGTTCAAGGTTAACAAAACCCAAAACTCTCACCGCATCTCCTTATACTCACATATCACTGCAAGCACTGGAAATATCTACCTCAGCATATTCTGTCCATCAATGAAACACATCCATTTAAACAGTCCCTAAAGGAATATTTCACCAAACATAGGCTTTGCTCATGTTCTCCACCAGCGTAAGTAATTTAACCCCTTACTGTCTAACTTCCTTCTCTCCACCACCCATTGTCAATATTTCTTGGCAAATGAGCCTTCTTACATTCAGTTTGTGATATTTTTATCCTGAAAAGAAGAAAAAAAAAAACATATATATATATATATATATATATATATATATATATATATATGTATGTATATATTTTTTTGTCTGTATGAATAGTATAAGCTTATTGTACTACCACTGTTATATGTTTTTAGATACAATGTTAAGAGACTTGTGGTTGAACTCCTTTTGTAATTGTCATATGTACAAATGTATAATTATGTAATCTAGTTTAGAGCTTTTCTCCCCCGGGTTTCTGCTGAAAATGGGCTTCTGGCCCACCCACTCAGACACTACATGGTTATCAAACGTAAATAAATAAATTCCATTAGGTATTACAGTCATCTCTCTCCATTATTTCATTCACTTTCTTCTATGAGTTGTAATAAGATGCAGTTCTTTCATCTTGTATTAACACAAAAATATAAAACACACTTGAAGAATTACAGTACCCTAAAATTTGCATTAGATTCCACAAAAGTAAAAAAATAAATGCCAAGAAAGACCCTTCAGCAAATGAACAGGGAAGTGCAAACACTGTATAATTTGCATATCATGACTGCAGTACAATGCGATACTGTGCTTTTAGTTTGTTTTCTTTTCCTTTTTTTGATCACGCATGTAAAATTGAAATCTACAGTCCTATCTGGATGGTAAAGTATAATCAGCCTACATTATCATTTCAAATATGGAATGCAAATAGTACGTGATCTTCTACTATTTATACACTGGTGACACACTGTCATCTTCTGAGAAACTATTGACTGGATTATGCAACTTTTTTTCTTGTGGGTGTTTTTACGTATAAGACACTTATTCATTAAATACTTCCTGTTGAAACATGTTTTAAAAATGAAACTGGTATGTTATAATGAATACTTATACAATGAAAGGCAGTAACTGAATGCCTTTATGTTCAGGTCAGTTACAATTAATACATCAGTGGGTGTCTCTCTTACTTATAGTCAATGTGTCACTGAAGACATATTAAATGCACTAAATCCTTTCTTCTCTACTTGCCTTTGTTATATACATTATCATGATGTGAAAAAAATAAAAAAGAAAACATTTCAAAAACAGAAAAAAATGCATTTATTTGTAGAGTGGCAGGCCTAACAACACCTTAGAGTGGTGTACGCTTTTAGGGAAAAGGTAGTCTGATGTTGCAATCAACTATAGACATGGAATCTATAAACTGTGTAAGTGAAGTCATGATGTTACGGGACAAATATAATACTCATAAAGCTAGATGTGCAGTTTATTTATTTATGAATTTATTTTCTTGACCAGGTAAGTGGAGAATTCAAAGGATCATTTTCAGTCATGAGCCAAGCCAAAAGACACAAAGGTTAAACACAGCATATTAATTTGAGCATTCTTTAGACAACATTGATAAGAGATATCTGAATGTGTACAGTCAGGTAAAGGAGAAATACTTACAACGAAAAACAGAAACAACCAGGAACGAGAGAGAAGCAAAAATTGTATCGAGCACCTGTTTCCACCAGTGTACTAAAGTAAAAAGACTTACACTCTCTGTGTATTACACACACATTTATCACAAATGGAGAACTACATCTAGGCATACAAATAAATCAAACATTTACAAAACTGTAGCAAAGAATGGTGGAGAATATAGTAATATACGATAATGAGTTGACAAACGGCTACATTGTGCTCAGTGCTTTAGAGAAATGAACATCACTAGTATCTGTAACATTCACACTTACGAATAGTACATCAGTAATCTCAGACATTTTAAAAAGGCCAACAGTTTGTAAGTTTCTGATTTGCAGAGATAATGGATTCTAAGCAGCAATGCCAGTTACTGAAAGACTTTTCCTCTACTACTACTACTACTACTAAAATGTTTAGCCCATAAGGCTTCTTTAGATTCCAAAGGCCTAGTGAGGTATTACTATTTCTTGTCTATTAGTTTAGCTGAGGCAGTACTTTAGCTGTAGTGGTTTAAATATAAGATAGGAAAGAAGCAGTGTGGTCTGGGAAATGCTAGATAACCAGATGTTATTTTGTAGGGAGAGGCAGTAACATTCTCAGACTTCATGGAAAGAGATGACTACTGATTCTTCTGAGAATCTTTTGCAGGGTGGTTGTGTTGTAGGCGGAGTTGTTGTGTCTTTCGGCTTTTCTCGGTTAGGGGTCGCCACAGCTGAACTCCGGTCCGCTAATGATTGGCAGTAGCTTTTTACATGCCGAGTTGCTGGCCCTGACGCACAACCTTCAACAAAGGTATGCCCATTCACACATGTCTCCACACAGAAGACGCTCTAGCTGAGAATCGAACAGGACATCTTACTGTGAGGCGACAACGCTACTGCAGCACCACCACCGCAGTCTGTGTTGTGGGCGGAGTACAAAATATTAAATGGAAGAGCATACTGTAAGTCTAAAGCATATTTTGAGTTAACAACTTATTTGTACATGATTTAACACTACTTTTGAAGGCAGGAGTGAGATAAAGATATTGGTACAAATTAGCCATGCCAATCGACATCTTGAGTGAGTCCTCTGTTGTGAATGAACATACTTCACTGACTCTGTGAGACATGACAAAATAATAATTTTGGATTTCAAAGTAATAACTCTGGATTTCCTGAATTTCTGACAAGTTTTTTTGCTGTGCAGGCAGAGAACACTTTGCTGAAAGGTTTCTGTGTTTGCTCTGAACATTTAATTGTTGCAGTTATTATTAAGTAGGGAGAGACTGCCACCTTCATACATAGTGATTCTCAACTCAGGGAGGGTGTTGACTTGGTCATTAATAAATAATCAGTATGATTTCAGGCAGGGTTACAATAATGACAAAAAGGGACAGCCTATCACGGAGCCTTGAAGTACACCAGAAGACAGCCTAATAACACGCAAACAGCAGAAACACAATGCAACACTAAAGGTTTTCTCCTGTAGGTACTTACTGAGCTAACACACTAGTTTATCCTGCCTACCTTTCCAATGTTAGAGAGGAGAATGCGATAATTAACATGTTTAAAGGGTCTTTTTATGTCAGTGAAAATGCAACAGTCAGCAGGTTTTTCTCCACATGTGCGTAGATGGTGCTTTTTTTTATCTTGTAGACAGCTGTAATAGCATTGTAAACCTGCCTGAAATCATACTGATTATCAGAGAGAAGGCAAGATTCACCAACATGGTCACCAACCTTTAATTTTACTGTTTTTTTCAGCAAATTACCAAGTGCTTATAGACTGGAGTGGGATTTAGTTATGGATACTAATCAGTTTCTTGTTTTATTTTTATTGTTTTTACAAAGTAGAGGTATTAAGTTGTGTTTGAAAACATCCAGAAATAGTATTTCTTTCAGCATTCATTTTAAATATTGAACATGTGAAACTGTATGTTACTGCTTTGGTAAATACCATGTTAAGAAAGGAAGAGCGTGGGGTTATATTGTCTGGATAGCAGTTAGATTCTAATTACTCCATTTATTTCACTATTATAGTTAACTTCTTTAAGGTGGAAGGTGGGTATTGGAAGCAGTCAGGAGAAACGTATAGGTGAATATAACTAGTTTGTGCAGATAGAGTGTAATATGATGGCTATAACCTAAAGCACATAATTATATATGGAAAGGGGTGCCACAAACCAGCACAATCTGCTAAGTGAAATATGATGCAGATAAACCTGTTTGTACAGTTGAGTGGTCACAGCATGTTATGCTAATGTTTGATATTAAAAATATTTATCTAAATTATATGCTGTGAAGATGCCTGCCACAAAGACAGAAACTGCAATCTACTCACATCTTTTTACTTAATTACTCCTTTAGTTGGTGACCTAACATGCATTATAATAAGTCAAAGGATGGTAACGTCTTGTGTGTTCACCATGTTTTCTTTGGACACTGTGACAAAATTAAGAGATTCAGCCTATTTAAATGTGCCGGTCTGCAATCTGGCACTTTTCCTGGTGGTATTTACTTTGAAAAATGCACTGCATTTTGAATTAAATAAATAAGAGATTGAGAGATGGGATGAGTACACAAGACTATGAAAAAATGTACTGCATTTTGAATTAAATAAATAAGAGATTGGGAGATGGGATGAGTACACAAGATCACGTAAACAGACATTACTAGTCTGAGTAGCAGGTGACTCAAGCGTTGTATGACCGCAGGAAAGAACCACGAATCAATGTTTGGTCTGTTATTATATTTTCTTCAGAGAACCTAAAGTATGGCTCAATAAAAAAGTGAAATGTGAACAGCATCTAAAAAACAATGGAACTTGTTTGGATTTTAAATAATCTTACACTTTGAAATTCCTTAAGTTTTAAATGTTATGACTACAGTTGTCTAGTAATAGTTGCACATGTCTTTCCAATGTACTAAGCCCCCCCCCAAATAAAAAGCAATACTGACTCCAATAGTTATGGTGGGAATGCTGCTACTTGAAATCTTTTCATTGTTTCTGGGTTATCTCTGAACACCAAACTTGGAACGCTTATAGTCTGCGATACAGGCTGCGAATCATGACTAGCTTTGGATAAGTGTAAATGACTTTGAAGACAGAGGGTAATCTGCTTTTGTCTGAAATAATGCAATTCTAGACAAAAATTACATGTTGTAAGATCCCACTGAAATCCAGTTATCATGGGTATGACATTTGCACAGAGACAGCAAACACCCACCTGTGAGCCCAACCAACCCTAGTGGTTTCCACACAAGGGAAGCTAAGTAGAGCAAAGCTGCTATAGTTTGTGGTTCTACTCTACTGAGCCTCCTCTGTGCAATAGTACAAATTACTCATTCACACAGTTATTGTATACCTGAACTGACAGATGTGCGACAATCACACAGTGATGCATACCTGTAATGACAGGTGTGAATGGGTAACATGCATACCTGCAATGACAGATATGACTGTGAGATTGTCACACAGCCATGCATACCTGTAATGACCGATGTGACTATGTAACTGTGTGACTGTCACACAGTCATGCATACCTGTAATGATAGATGTGACTGCATGACTGTCAGTCATGCATACCTGTAATGACAGATGTGACTGCTTGACTGTCACACAATCATGCATACCTGCAATGACAGATGTGACTGTGTGACTGTCACACAGTGATGCACACCTGTAATGACAGATGTGACTGTGTGACTGTCATACACCCATGCATACCTACAATGAGAGATGTGAGTGTGTGATTGTGACACAGTCATGCATAACTGTAATGACAGATGTGACTGCATGAGTGTAACAAAGTGATGCATGCCTGTAATAACAGATGTGACTGCCATATACCCATGCATACCTACAATGAGAGATGTGACTGTGTGACTGTGACACAGTCATATATAACTGTAATGAAAGATGTGACTGCGTGAGTGTAACAAAGTGATGCATACCTGTAATGACAGATGTGACTGTGTGACTGTCATACACCCATGTATACCTACAATGAGAGATGTGACTGTGTGACTGTGACACAGTCATGCATAACCGTAATAACAGATGTGACTGCGTGAGTGTAACAAAGTAATGCATACCTGTAATGACAGATGTGACTGTGTGATTGTCATACAGTGATGGATACCTGTAATGACAGATGTGACTGTGTAACTGTTTGACTGTCTCACAGTCATGCATACCTATAATGACAGATGTGACTTTGTGACTGTCACATAGTTATGAATACCTGTAATGACAGATATAGCTGACTGTCACACAGCCAGACATACCTATAATGACAGATGTGACGGTGTGACTGTCACATAGCCATGCATTCCTGTAATGGAAGATGTGACTGTGTAACCATCACACAGTGATGTATACCTATAATGACAGATGTGACTGTAAGACTGTTCCACAGTAATGACTACCTGTAATGACAGATGTTACTGTGTGACTGTCACACAGTCATACATACCTGTAATTACAAACATGACTGTGTAACTGTGTGAGGACGGTCACACAGTCATGCATTCCTGAAATGACAGATGTGAATATCACACACTTATGCATATCTATAGTGACAGATGTGATGGTGTAACTGCCACACAGAGATGCATACCTGTAATGACAGATGTGCCTTGTGATTGTCATACAGTTATGCATACCTGTAATGACAGATGTGACTGTGGGACTGTAAGACAGCCATGCACATCTTTAATGACAGATGTGACAGTGTAACTGTGTGACTGTCACATAGTCATGCATACCTGAAATGACAGACATGACTGTTACACAGTCATGCAAACCTATATGACAGATGTGATGGTGTGATTGCCACACAGTGATGCATACATGTAATAACAGATGTGACCTGTGACTGGCAAATAATGATGTATACCTGTAATGACAGATGTGACTGCATGACTGTCACACAGCCATGCATACCTGTAATGGAAGACATGAATGTGTAACCGTATGGCTGTCCCATAGTTATGCATACTGGAAATGACAGATGTGACTGTCACACAGCCATGCATACCTGCAATGACACTCATGACTGTGTAACTGTGTGACAGTCACACAATCATGCATACTTGCAATTAAAGATGTGACAGTGTGACTGTCATACAGCCATGCATACCTGCAATTATAGATATGAATATGTAACTATGTGACTGTCACACAGTAATGCATACCTGAAATGTCAGATGTGACTGTGTGACTGTGACACAGTCATGCCTAACTGTAATGTCAGATGTGACTGTGAGACTGTGACACAGTCATGCATAACTGTAATGACAGATGTGACTGTGATTGTCTCAGCAATGCATACCTGCAATGACAGATGTGGCTGTGTGACTCTCACACAGCCATGCATGCCTGTAATGACAGATGTGACTGTGTAACTGTGTGATGTCACACAATGGTGCATACCTGTAATGGCAGATGTCACTGTGTAGTTGTTACACAGTGATGCATACCTGTAGTGACAGATGTGGTGGTGTGATTGTCACACGGTCATGCATACCTGTAATGACAGATGTGACTATGTAACTGTGTGACTCTCACACAGTCATGCATACCTGAAATGGCAGATGTGACTGTGTGATTGTCACACAGTGATGCATACCTGTAAAGACATGAGACTGTGTGACAGTCACACAATGAAGCATACCTTTAATGATCAATGTGACTACGTGATTGTCACACAATCCTGCATACCTGTAATGACAGATGTGACTTTGTGACTGTCACACAGCCATGCATACTTGTAAAGGCAGATGTGACTGTGTAACTGTGTGAGTGTCACACAGTCATGCATACCTGTAATCTTAGATTTGACTGTGAATTTCACACAGAGATGCATACCTGTAATGACATATGTGATTGTGTGATAGTCACACAGTGATGCACACCTGTAATGACAGTTGTGACTGTGTGACTGTCACACAGTTGTGTACACCAGTAATGACAAATGTGACTGTGTGACCATCGCACAGCCATGCATACCTGGAATGAAAAATCTGAATGTGCAACTGGGTGACTGTCACAGTTATGTATACCTGAAATGGCAGAGTGTAATTGTCATACAGTGATACATACCAGTAATGACAGATGTGACTGTGTGACTGTCACACAGTCATGCATACCTGTAATGATGTGACTGTGTGATTGTCAGTCAGTGATGCATACCCATAATGACAAATGTGGCTGTGTGTGACCCTCACACAGTCATGCATGCCTGTAATTACAGATGTGACTGTGTGACTGTCACACAGTCATTCACAATGGAAGTGACGGATGTGACAGTGTGACTGTCACACAGTCATGCATACTTGTAAGTACATATGTGACTGTGTGAGTGTGACATAGTGATAAATACCTGTAATGACAGGCATGACTGTTTGTCACACCATCATTCATAACCTGTAAAGAAAGGTGTGGCTTTGTGACTGCCACACAGTCATGCATACATATAGTGGCATATGTGACTGTGTGACTGTCGGATGGCCATGCATACCTGTAATGGCAGATGTGACTTTGTAACTGTTTGACTGTCACACAGTCATGCATACCTGTAATGACAGATGTGATGGTGTAACTGCCACACAGAGATGCATACTTATAATGACAGATGTGCCTTGTGATTGTCATAAGTCATGCATACCTGTAATGACAGATGTGACTGTGTGACTGAAAGACAGCCATGTGCATCTTTAATGACAGACATGACAGTGTAACTGTGTGACTGTCACACAGTCATGCATACCTGAAATGACAGACATGACTGTTACACAGTCATGCAAATCTATATGACAGATGTGATGGTATGATTGCCACACAGTGATGCATACATGTAATGACATATGTGACTTGTGACTGTCAAACAGTGATGCATACCTGTAATGACAAATGTGACTGTGTAACTGTCACACAGCCATGCATACCTGTAATGACAGATGTGAATGTGTAACTGTATTGCTGTCCCATAGTTATGCATACCTGAAATGACAGATGTGACAGATACACAGTCATGCATACCTGTAATTACAGATGTGACAGTGTGACTGTCACACAGCCATGCATACCTGTAATGACAGATGTGAATATGTAACTATGTGACTGTCACACAGTCATGCATGCAGGAAATGTCAGATGTGACTGTGTGACTGTGACACAGTCATGCATAACTGTAATGTCAGATATGACTGTGTGATTGTCTCACAGTCATGCATACTAGTAATGACAGATGTGACTGTGTGACTGTCACACAGTCATGTACACCAGTAATGACAAATGTGACTGTGTGACCATTGCACAGCCATGCATACCTGGAACAAAAATCTGAATGTGTAACTGGGTGACTGTCACAGTCATGTATATCCGAAATGGCAGAGGTGACGATGTAATTGTCATACTGTGATACATACCAGTAATGGCAGATGTAGCTGTTTGTGACTGTAACACAGTCATGCATTCCAGTAATGATAGCTGTGACTGTTTGATTGTCATACAGTGATGCATACCTGTAATGACAAATATGGCTGTGTGACTATCACACAGTCATGCATACCTGTAATGATGTGACTGTGAGATTGCCACTCAGTGATGCATACTCATAATGACAAATGTGGCTGTGTGTGACCCTCACACAGTCATGCATGCCTGTAATGATAGATGTGATAGTGTGACTGTCACACAATGATGCACTCCTGTAATGACAGATGTGGCTGTGTGATAGTCACACAGTGATGCATAACTGAAATGACAGACATGACTGTTACACAGTCATGCTAACCTATATGACAGATGTGATGGTGTGATTGCCATACAGTGATGCATACATGTAATGACAGATGTGACTTGTGACTGTCAAAAAGTGATGCATACCTATAATGCCAAATATGACTGTGGAACTGCCACACAGCCATGCATATCTGTAATGACAGACGTGAATGTGTAACTGTATTGCTGTCCCATAGTTACGCATACCTGAAATGACAGATGTGACAGATACACAGTCATGCATACCTGTAATTACAGATGTGACAGTGTGACTGTCACACAGCCATGCATACCTGTCATGACAGATGTGAATATGTAACTATGTGGCTATCACACAGTCATGCATACCTGAAATGTCAGATGTGACTGTGTGACTGCAGATGTGACTGTGTGACTGTCACACAGCCATGCATACCTGTAATGACAGATGTAACTGTGTAACTGTGTGATGTCACGCAGTGGTGCATACCTGTAATGACCGATGTGACTGTATGACTGTCACACACTCATTCACAATGGAAATGACAGATGTGACAGTGTGACTATCAGTAAGTACAGATGTGACTGTATGATTGTGACATAGTGATCCATACCTGTAATCACAGACATGACTGTTTGTCACACAGTCATGCATACCTGTAAAGCAAGGTGTGACTGTATGATTGTCACTCAGTGATGCAGACCTGTAATAGCAGATGTGACTGTGTGATTGTCACACAGGAATGCAGGTCTGTAATGACAGATGTCACTGTATTACTGTCAAACAGTCATGCTCACTTGTAATGACAGATGTGACTGTGTGACCACCACACAGCCATGCATAGCTGTGATGACAGGTGTGATTGCGTGAGTGTCACACATTGAGGCATACCTTTAATGACAGATGCGACTGTGTGATTATCACATATTCATGCATACCTGTAATGACAGATGTGACGGTGTGACTGCCACAGTGTCATGAATACCTGTAATGACATATGTGACTGTGTGAGACTCACACAACCATGCATACCTATAATGACAGTAGTGACTGTGTAACTTTGTGACTGTCACACACACAATCATAAGTAACTGTAATGAGAGATGTGATTGTGTGATTGTCACACAGTGATGCATCCATTTAATGACAAATGTGACTGTGTGGCTGTCACACAGTCATGCATACATGTAATGACAGATGTGACTCTGTTATAAGTCACACAGTCATGCATAAATGTAATGACAGGTGTGACTACTAACAGTCACACAGTCATGCATACCTATAATGGCAGATGTGACTGTGTGACTGTCACAAAGCCATGCATACCAGAATGCCAGATTTGACTGTGTAACTGTGTGACTGTCACACAGCCATGCATTCCTGAAAAAGCAGATGTGAATGTGTGATTGTCATGCAGTGATGCATACCTTTAATGGAAAATGTGATTGTGTGACTGTCATACAGCCATGCATACCTATAATAACAGCTGTTACTGTGTAACTGTGTGAATCTAAGACAGACATGCATACCTGTAATGACAGATGTGACTGTGTGACTGTCACACTGTCATGCATAGGTGTAAAGGGAGATGTGACCATGTGACTGTCACACAGCCATGCATACCTATAATGACAGATTTGACTGTGTAACTGTGTGAGTGTCACACAGTCTTGCATACATATCATCACAGATGGGACTGTGTGATTGTCACACAGTGATCCATACATTTAATGAAGGATGCAAGTGTGTATCATACCATCATGCATACCTTTAATGACAGATGTGACTTTTTGACTGTCACACAGCCACACATACCTGTAATGACAGATATGACTGGGTGACTGTCACACAGTGATGCATACCTGTAATGACAGATGTGACTGTGATACTGTCACACAGTTACTCATACATCTAATGACAGATGTGACTGAGTTTCACACAGCCATAATTACCTGCAATGACAGATGTGACTGTGTAACTGTGTGACTGTCACTCAGTCATGTATACCTGAAATGACATATGTGGCTGTCACAAAGTCACCCATATCTATAATGAGAGATTTGTCTGTGTGTTTATCTCACAGTGATGCTATCTGTAATGACAGGTGTGACTGTGTGACTGTCACACGGTGATGCATACCTATAATGGCAGATGTGACTGGGTGACTGTCACAATACCATGCATACCTGTAATGACAGATGTGACTGTGTGATTGTCACTCAGTAATGCAGACTTGTAATGAGAGATGTGAGGGTATGATTGTCACACATTCATGCATACCTGTAATGACAGATGTGACTGGCTGTCACACAGTCATGCACACCTGTAATGACAGATGTGACTGTGAGCATCACACAGCTAGGCTTACCCATAATGACAGTTCCGACTATGTGACATCACACAGACATTTATACCTGTAATGACAGATGTGACTGTGTAACTGTGTGACTGTTATGTAATCATGCATACCTGAAGTGACAGATGACTGTGTGACTGTCACGCAGTCATGCAAACCTGTAATGACAGATGTGACAGTGTGACTGTCAAAAAGTGATGCATACCTGTAATAATAGATGTTATGTGTGATTGCCACACAGTTATGCATCCATGTAATGACAGATGTGACTGTCACATGGCAATGCATGCCTGTAATGGCAGATGTGACTGTGTAAGTGTGTGACTGCCACAAAGTCATGCATCCCTGTAATGTCAGATTAAACTGTGATTTTCTCCTGTGATGCATACCTGTAATGACAGATGTGACTATGTAACTGTGAAACTGTCACACAGTCATGCATACATGAAGTGGCAGATGTGACTGTCTGACTGTCACTCAGTGATGCATTCCTGTAGTGGCATATGTGACTGTGTGATAGTTACACCGTGATTCATACGTGTAATGACAGATGTGACTGTGTGACTTTTACACAGTCATGCAAACCTGAAATAATAGATGTGACTGTGTGACTGTCATGCAGTCATCCATACCTGTCCTGACAGATGTGACTTTGTGATTGTCACACAGTACTGCATACCTGTAATTACAGATGTGACTTTGTGACTGTCACACAACCATGCATACTTGTAATGGCAGATGTGACTGTATAACTGTGTGACTGTCACAAAGTCATGCATACTTGTAATCTCAGATTTGACTGTGATTTTCACACAGTGATGCATACCTGTAATGACATATGTGATTGTGTGACAGTCACACAGTGATGCATACCTATAATGATAGTTGTAACTGTCACACAGTCATGTATACCAGTAATGACAAATGTGACTGTATGACCATCACTCAGCCACGCATACCTGGAATGAAAGATCTGAATGTGTAACTGGGTGACTGTCACAGTCATGTATACCTGAAATGGCAGAGGTGACCATGTGATTGTCATATAGTGATACATACCTGTAATGGCAGATGTAGCTGTTTCTGACTGTAACACAGTCATGCATTCCAGTAATGATAGATGTGACTGATTGTCACAGAGTGATGCATACCTATAATGACAGATGTGGCTGTGTGACTGTCACACAGTCATACATACCTGTAATTGTGTGACTGTGTGATTGTCACTCAGTGATGCATACCCAGAATGACAAATGTGGCTATGTGTGACCGTCACACATTCATACATGCCTATAATGATAGATGTGATGGTGTGATAGTCACACAGTGATGCATACCTGTAATGACAGATGTGATTGTGTGACTGTCACACAGTCATTCACAATGGAAATGACAGATGTGACAGTTTGACTATCACACAGTCATGTATACTTGTAAGTACAGATGTGACTGCGTGATATTACATAGTGATCCATACCTGTAATGACAGGCATGACTGTTTGTCACACAGTCATGCATACCTGTAAAGAAAGGTGTGACTGTCACACAGTCATGCATACCTATAATGGCATATGTGACTGTCAGATGGCCTTGCATACCTGTAATGGCAGATGTGACTGTGTGATTGTCACTCAGTGATGCAGACCTGTAATAGCAGATGTGGCTGTGTGATTGTCACACAGGCATGCATAGCTGTAATGGCAGATGTCACTGTATTACTGTCAAACAATTATGCTCCCTTGTAATGACAGATGTGACTGTGTGACCACCACACAGCCATGCATAGCTGTAATGACAGGTGTGATTGTGTGAGTGTCACACAGTGATGCATTCCTTTAATGACAGATATGACTGTGTGATTATCACACATTCATGCATACCTGTAATCACAGATGTGACTGTGTGAAACTCACAAAGCTATGCATACCTGTAATGACAGTAGTGGCTGTGTAACTGTGTGACTGTCACACACACAGTCATGAGTAGCTGTAATGAGAGATGAGATTGTGTGATTGTCACACAGTGATGCATACCTTTAATGACAGATGTGACTGTGTGGCTGTCACACAGTCATGCATACCTATAATGGCAGATGTGACTGTGTGACTGTCACACAAGTCATGCATACCTGTAATGACAGAAGTGACTCTGTTATATGTCACACAGTCATGCATAAATGTAATGATAGGTGTGACTGTGTAACTGTCACACAGTCATGCATACCTATAATGGCCAATGTGACTGTTTGTCTGTCATAGAGCCATGCATACCTGAATGGCAATGTGATTGTGTAACTGTGTGATGGTCACGCAGTCATGCATTCCTGAAATGGCAGATGTGACTGTATGGTTGTCACATGGTGATGCATACCTGCAAAGACAGATGTAGCTGTGTGTGACTGCCACACAGCCATGTACAACTGTAATGACAGATGTGATGGTGTAACTGCGTGACTGTCATACAGTAATGTATACAGGTATGGGCAGGTGTTACTGCGTGATTGTCATACAGTGATGCACATCTTTAATGACAGACGTGACTTTGTGATTGTCATACAGTCATGCATACCTATAATGACAGCTGTTACTGTGTAACTGTGTGAATCTAAGACAGCCATGCATACCTGTAATGATAGATGTGACTGTCACATTGTCATGCATAGGTGTAATGGGAGATGTGACTATGTGACTGTCACACAGTCATGCATACCTATAATGACAGATTTTACTGTGTAACTATGTGAATGTCACACAGTCTTGGATACATATCATCACAGATGGGACTGTGTGATTGTCACACAGTGATGCATATGTTTAATGAATGTGAGTGTGTGAGCATCATACCATCAGGCATACCTTTAATGACAGATGTGACTTTGTGACTGTCACACAGCCATACATCCCTGTAATGACAGATATGACTGGGTGACTGTCACACAGTGATGCATATCTGTAATGACAGATGTGACTGTGATACTGTCACACAGTTATTCATACCTCTAATGACAGGTGTGACTGACTGTCACGCAGCCATAAATTCTTGTAATGAGAGATTTGACTCTGTAACTGTGTGACTATCACTCAGTCATGTATACCTGAAATGGCAGATTTGACTGTCACACAGTCATGCTTAATTATAATGACAGATTTGACTGTGTTTGTCTCACAGTGATGCATATCTGTAATGATAGATGTGACTATGTGACTGTCACACAGTCATCCATGCCTATAATGGCAGATGTGACTGTATGACTGTCACATGGCCCTGCATACATGTAATGGTAGATATGTCTATGTGATTGTCACAAAGTGATGAATACCTGTAATGACAAATGTACCTTTGTGCTTGCCACTCAGTGATGCCTACTTGTAATGACAGATTGTGATGGTGTGATTGTCACAGATTCATCCATACTTGTAATGACAGATGTGACTGTGTGACTGTCGCGCAGTCATGCACATCTGTAATGACAGATATGACTGTGTGAACACCATACAGCCATGCAAACATGTAATGGTAGGTGTGACTGTGTGCCCATCACACAGCCATTGATACCTGTAAGAACAGGTTTGACTGTGTAACTGTGTGACAGCCACACAGTCACGCATATCTTAAAAGGCAGATGTGACTGTGTCAGTGTCACACAGTGATACATACCTATAAAGACAGATGTGCCAGTGTGTGACTGTCACACAGTCATGGATAACTGTAATAACAGATGTGCCTGTGTGACTATCACACAGTCAAGCATACCTGTAATAATAGATGTGAGTGTTTAAATGTGTGACTGTCACACAGTCATGCATACATGTAATGATAGATATGACTGTATGATTGTCACATAGTGATGCACACCTTACAAAAAGATGTGACTGTGTGACTGTCACACATTCATGCATACTTGCAATGACAGATGTGAATGTGTAACTCTGTGACTCTCACACAGTCGTGCATACTTGACATAAGAGTTGTGACTGTCATAAAGCCATGCATACCTGTAATGGCAGATGTGACTGTGTAACTGTGTGATTGTGACACAGTGATGCAAAAATCCATGCATACCTGTAACGGTAGATGTGACTGTGTAACTGTATGATTGTGACACAGTGATGCATACAACTAATGACAGATATGACTGTGTGGCTGTCACACAGACACATGTACCTGCAATGACAGGTGTGACTGTGTGACTGCCACACAGTTATGCATACCTGAATGACAGATGTGACTGTGTGACTGTCACACAGTTATGCATACCTGTAATGACATATGTGACTGTGTGACTGTCACACTGCCATGCATACCTCTAATGACAGATATGACTGACTGTCACACAGCCATACATTCCTGTATTGACAGATGTGACTGTGTAACTGTGTGACTGTCAGTCATGTATACCTGAAATGACAGATGTGACTGCATACCTATAATGACAGATTTGACTGTGGGTTTGTCTCAGTGATGCATATCTGTAATGACAGATGTGACTATGTCACACAGTGATGCATACCTACAAAGGCAGATGAGACTGTGCAACTATCAGATGGCCATGAATACTTGTAATGGCATATGTGAGTGTGTGATTGTCACACAGTGATGCATGCATGTAATGACAGATGTGAATCTGTGATTGCCACTCAGTGATGCATATGTGTAATGACACATGTTACAGTGTGATTGTCACACATTCATGCATAAGTGTAGTGACAGATGTGACTGTTTGAATGTCACACAGTCATGCACATCTGTAATGACAGATCTGACTATGTGACCATCACACAGCCATGCATATCTGTAATGACAGGTGTGACTGCCCATCACACAACCTCTAATTACTGATGTGACTGTGTAACTGTGTGACTCTTACACAGTCATGCATACCTGAAATATCAGAGGTGACTGTGTCATTGTCACACACTGATTTATACCTATAAAGACAGATGTGCCTGTGTGTGACTGTCACACAGTCATTAACACCTGTAATGACAGATGTGACTGTGTGACTGTCATACAGCCATGCATACCAGTAATGATAGATGTGAGTGTGTGACTGTGTGACTGTCACACAGTCATGAATACCTGTAATGACAGGTGCGACTGTCTGCCCATCACACAGCCATTCATTCCTGTAATGACTGATGTGACTGTGTAACTGTGTGACTCTTACACAGACATGCATACCTGAAATATCAGATATAACTGTGTCATTGTCACACAGTGATCATACCTGTCATGACAGATGTCACTGTGTGAGTGTCCCAGAGCCATGCATAACTCTAATGACAGATGTGACTCTGTGACAGCCACACAGCCATGCATACATGTAATGACAGATGTGACTGGGTAAATGTGTTTGCCACTGAGTCACACATAACTTAAACACAGATATGACTGTCACACAGTCATGTATAGGTATAATGACAGATGTGACTGCGTGATTGTCACACAGTGATGCATACATATAGTGACAGATTTTATTGTGTGACGGCCACACAGTCATGCAGACCTGTAATGGCAGATGTGACTGTGTAAGTGTGACTGTCAGACAATCATGCATGCCTGTAATGATAGATGAGACTCTGTGAGTGTCACACAGGGATGTGTACCTGTAATGACAGATGTGACAGTGGGATTGTCAAACAATGACACATACCTGTAATGAGAGATTTGACTCCGTGATTGCCACACAGTGATGCATACCTTTAATGACAGGTGTGATTGTTTGAGTGTCACACAGTCATGCATACCTGTAATGACAAATGTGACTGTGTAACTGTGTGATGGTCACAGTCAGGCATACCTGTAAAGACAGATGCGGCTGTGTTATTTTAACAAAGTGATGTTTACCTGTAATGACATATGTGACTGTGTGATAGTCACACAATGATGCATACCTGTAATGACAGATGTGATGTTGTTATGGTCACACAGTCATGCATACATGTAATGACAGATGTTAGTGTGTGTGACTGTCACATAGTCATGCATACCTGTAATGACAAATGTGACTGTGTAACTGTGTGATGGTCACACAGTCATGCATACCTGTAATGACAGATGTGACTGTGACTGTCACACAGTCATGCAGAACTGAAATGACAGATGTGACAGTGTGACTATCACACAGTCACACATATCTTGAAGAACAGATGTGACTGTGTGATTGTGACACAGTGATGCATGCCTGTAATGACAGATGTGACTTTGTAATTGTCACACAGTCATGCATACCTTTAAAGAAAGATGTGACTGTGCGACTGTCACATGGCCATCCATAATTATAATGGCAGATATGGTTCTGTGAGTGTCACACAGTCATGCATACCTGTAAAGGCAGATGTGACTGTTGGACTGTCACATGGCCATGCATACTGGTAATGGCAGATGTGACTGTGTAACTGTGTGCCTGTCAGACAGTCATGCATATACATGTAATGATAGATGTGATTGTGTAATTGTCACCCAGTGATGCATACCTGTAATGACATATGTGGCTGTGTCTGACTGTCACACAGTCATGCACAACTGAAATGATAGATATGACAGAGTGAATATCACAGTCACGCATATCTGTAAGGAAAGATGTGACTTTATGATTGTGACATAGTGATCCACACCTGTAATGACAGACATAACTGTTTCTCACACAGTCATGCACACCTGTAAAAAAAGATGTGACTGTGTGACTGTCACACATTCATACATACCTATAATATGTATGTGACTGTGTGACTGTCACTTGGCCATGCATACCTGTAATGGCAGATATGACTGTGTAACAGTGTGACTGTCACACAGTCATGCATACCTGTAATGACAGATGTTACTTTATGAATGTCACACAGTGATGCATACATGTAATGACAGATGTGACTGTGTGATTGCCTCACATTCTTTCATACCTGTAATGACAGATGTGACAGAGTGGCTGTCACACAGCCATGCATACCTGTAATGGCAGATGTGACTGTGTAACTGTGTGACTGTCACAGAGTCATGCATACCTGTAATGACAGATGTGACTGTGTAACTGTTTGACTGTCACATTCGTTCATACCTGAAATGATAGATGTGACTGTCTGAATCTCAGTAATGCATACCTGTAATGACATATTTGACTGTTTGATTCTCACACAGTCATGCATACCATTAATGACATATGTGAGTGTGTGCCACACAGTCATGCATTCCAATAATGGCAGATATGACTGTGTGACTGTCACAAAGCCATGAACACCTGTAATGGCAGATGTGACTGTGTAACTGTTTGACTGTCACACTCGTTCATACCTGAAATGATAGATGTGACTGTCTGAATCTCAGCAATGCATACCTGTAATGACATATTTGACTGTTTGATTCTCACACAGTCATGCATACTAGTAATGACAATATGAGTTTGTAACTGTGTGCTGATACACAGGCATGCATATCTGAAATGACAGATGCAACTGGCACACAGATATGAATACCTCTAATGACAGGTGTGACTTTGTGTTTTTCACACAGTGATGCATATCTGTAATGACTGATGTGACTGTGTGATTGTCAAACATCCATGCATACCAGTAATGGCAGATGTAACTGTGTGACTGTCACACAGTCATGCATAACTATAATGGCAGATGTGACTGTGTGACTGTCACACAGCCATGCATACATGTAATGGCAGATGGTATTCTGTAACTATGTGACTGTCATACAGTGAAGCATACCTCCAATGACAGATGTGACTGTGTGATTATCACACAGTGACGCATACCTGCAATGACAGATGTAGCTGTGTGTGACTGCCACACAGTTATGCATACCTGTAATGACATGTGACTGTGTGACTGTCACACAGCCATGCATAAGTGTAATGACAGATGTCATGGTGTAACTTTGTGACTGTGACACAGTCATGCATGCAGGTAATGACAGGTGTGACTCCATGAATATCATACAGCGATGCACACCTTTAATGACAGCTATGACTGTGTGATTGTCACACATTCATGCATACCTGTAATGATAGATGTGACTGTGTGACTGTCATACTGTCAAGCATACTTGTTATGATATATGCGACTGTGCGATTGTCTCACAGCCATGCATACCTGTAATGAAAAATGTGACTGTGCAACTGTCTGACTGTCATGCAGTCATGCATACCGTAAATGACACAATGGACTGTGTGTCTGTCAAATGGTCATGAATACTTATGACGAATGGGACTGTGTGATTTTCACACAGTGATGCTTAGATGTAATGACATATGTGTCTGTATGATTGTCACACAGTCATGCATACCTGTAATGAGGGATGTAACTATATGATTGTCACATAGCCATGCATACCTGAATGGCAGATGTGACTGTGTAACTGTGTGACTGTTAAGCAGTCATGGTTTCCTGAAATGGCAGGATTGACTGTGTGATTGTCACACAGTGATTTATACCTGCAATGACAGATGTAGGTTGTATGCATACCTGTAATGACAACTTTGACTATGTGACTGTCACACAGTCATTAATGACAGATGTGACTGTGTGATTGTCACTCAGTGATGCAGACCTGTAATAGCAGATGTGACTGTGTGATGACCACACAGCCATGCATAGCTGTAATGAGAGGTGTGATTGCATGAGTGTCACACAGTGATGCATACCTTTAATGACAGATGTGACTGTGTGGTTATCACACATTCATGCATACCTGTAATGACAGATGTGACTGTGTGACTGTCACAGTGACAAGCATACCTGTAATGACATATGTGACTGTTTGAGACTGACACAGCCATGCATACCTGTAATGACAGTAGTGACTGTGTAACTGTGTGACTGCCACACACACAGTCATGAGTAGCTGTAATGAGAGATGTGATTGTGTGATTGTCACACAGTGATGCATACCTTTAATGACAGATGTGACTCTGTGGCTGTCACACAGTCATGTATACCTATAATGGCGGATGTGACTGTGTGACTATTACACAAGTCATGCATACCTGTAATGACAGATGAGGCTCTGTTATATGTCACACAACCATGCATAAATGTGATGACAGGTGTGACTATATAACTGGCACATTCATGCATACCCATAATGGTGATTGTCACACAGTAATGCTTATCAGTAATGTCAGATGTGAGTATGTGATTGTCACACAGTCATGCATATGTGTAATGACAGATGTGATTGTGTGATGGTCACAAAGTAATGTATACCTCTAAAGACAGATTTGACTGCGCCACTGTCAAAGAGTGATGCATACCTATGAAGAAAGATGCAACTGTATGACTGTTACTCTGTCATGCATACCTCTAATGATTGATGTGACTGTGTGATTGGAAAACATCCATGCATACCTGTAATGACAGATGTGACAGTGTGATTGTCACACAGCCATGCATACCTGTAATCACAGATGTGACTGTACAACTGGTTAACTGTCACATTGTCATGCATACTAAAAATGATGGATGTGACTGCATGACTGTCACACAGCCATGCATACCTGTATTGATAATTGTGATTATGTGACTGTCACACAGTAATGCATACCTGTAATGGATTTGACTGTGCGAATGTCACCCAGTGATGCATACCTGTAATGACAGATGTGACTGTGTGACTGTCACACATTGATGCATAACTCTGACATATGTGACTGTGTGTTTGGCACACACCCATGCATACCTGCAATGACCGATGCAACTGTGATTGTCGCAAAGTCATATATACCTGTAATGGCAGATGTGACTGTGTGACTGTCACACAGTCAGGCATACCTATAATGGCAGATGTGACTGTATGACTTTTACACAGCTATAGATACTTGTCATGGGAGATGTGACTCTACAACCGTGTGACTCACTCAGTCATGCATACCTGAAATGATGGATGGGAGTGTGTGGCTGTCACACAGTCATGCATTCTGATAATGACAAATCTGACTGTGTGACTGTCATTGATGCAGACCTATAATGATAGATGTGACTGTGTCACACAGCCATACATACATGTAATGATAGATGTGACGGTATGATTGTCACATAGTCGTACATACTTGTAATGACAGATGTGACTGTGTGACTGTCATGCAGTCAGGCATACCTATAATTTCAGATGTGATGGTGTGACTGTCACACTGCCCCACATATCTGTAATGGCAAATGTGACTTTATAACTGTGTGACTTCACACAGTCATTCACACATGACATGGCAGATGTGACTTTGAGATTGTCACACAGTGATGCATACTTTTAATGACAGATGTGACTACGTGATTGTCACACAGTGATGCATACCCCTTAATGACAGATGTAACTGTGTACCTGTGTGACTGTCATACAGTCATACATACCTATCATGACAATTGAGACAGTGATTGTCACACACTGATGCTCACCAGTAATGATAGGTGTGACTGTGTGATTACCAGACAGTAATGCATACCTGAATGACAGGTGTGACTGTGTGATTGTCACACAGTCATGCATACTGGCAAGGACAGATATGGCTATGTGACTGACACATAGCAGTGCATACCGGTAATGACAGATATGACTGTTTGACTGTCACACAGTCACTCATACCTGTAATGACAGATGCAACTGTGTGACTGTCACACAGTCATGCAGACCTCTGACATATGTGACTGTGTGTTTTTCACCCACCCATGCATACCTGTAATGACTGATGCAATTTTGTGATTGTTGCACAGTCATGCATACCTGAAATGATGGATGTGAGTGTGCTGCTGCCACAGACATGCTTTCTGATAATGACAAATCTTACTGTCAGATAGTGATGCATTCCTGTAATGACAGATGTGACTATGTGACTGTCACACAGCCATACATAAATGTAATGATAGATGTGGCTGTGTGAGTGTCACATAGTCATACATACTTGTAATGAGAGACATGATTGTGTGACTGTCATGCAGTCAGGCATACCTATAATTTCAAATGTGATGGCGTGATTGCCACATTGCCCTGCATACCTGTAATGGCAAATGAGATTTTGTAACTGTGTAACTACATAGAGTCATGCACACATGACATGGCAGATGTGACTTTGAGATTGTCACACAGTGATGCATACTTTTAATGACAGATGTGACTGCATGATGGTCAGACAGTGATGAATACCCTTAATGACAGATGTAATTGTGTATCTCTGTAACTGCCATACAGTCATACATACATATCATGACAACTGAGACTGTGTTTGTCACATAGTGATGCTTACCAGTAATGACAGATGTGACTGTGTGATTGTCAGTCATGCATACCTGAATGAAAGATGTGACTGTGTGTATTTCACACAGTCATGAATACCAGTAAGGACAGATGTGACTGTGTGACTGTCACACAACCATGCATACCTGCAATGACAGATATGACTGTGTGACTGTCACACAGTCATGCAAACCTGTAATGAAAGATGTGACTGTTTAACTGTCACACAGCCATGTATACCTGTAATGGCAAATGTGACTAACTGTGCCACTGTTCCACAGTCATGCATAACCTGAAATGACAGATGTGAGTGTGTGATTATCACAGTGTGCATACCTGTAATTACAGATGTGACTGTGACTGTCACACAGGCATGCATACCTGAAATGATGCATGGGACTGTGTGACTGTCACCGATAATGACAGATGTGACTGTGTAACTGTCACACAGCCATGCATACCTGTAATGGCAGATGTGACTGTGTAACTGCGTGATTGTCACACAGTCATGCATACCTCTAATGACAGGTATGACTGTGTGATTTTCACACAGTGATGCTTAAGTTTAATGACAAATGTGACTGTGTGACTGTCACACATTCATGCATTTCTGTACTGAGAGATATACCTGTGTGACAGTCACACTGTAATGCATACCTTTAATGACAAATGTGACTGCGTAACTGTAACTGTCACACAGTAATACATACCTGAAATGACACAAAGGACTGTGTGGCTGACATAAGTCATGCATAGCTATGACAGATGGAACTGTGTGATTGTCACACAGTGATGCTTATCAGGAGTGCCAGATGTGACTATGTGATAGTCACACTGTCATTCATACCTGTAATGACAGATGTGACTGTGTGACAGTCACACAGTAATGTATACCTCTAATGACAGATTGGATTGTGCCACTGTCATACAGTGATACATACTTATGATGACAGATGTGACTATATGTCTGTCACACAGTCACAAATATCTCTGAGAGATGTGACTGTTTGATTGTTATACATCCATGCATACCTGCAATGACAGATGTAACAGTGTGATTGTCACATAGTCATGCATACCTGTAATGACAGATGTGACTGTGTGACTGTCACACAGCCATGCATACTTGTAATGGCAGATGTGACTGTACAACAGGTTAACTGTCACATTGTCATGCATTTTTGAAATGATGGATGTGACTGTGTGACTAACAGACTGTCAGGCATACCTAGAATGACAGAGTTAACTGTGTGACTGTCAGACAGTCATTCATACCTGTAATGACAGATGTGACTGTGTGACAGTCACACAGTAATGTATACCTCTAATGACAGATTGGATTGTGCCACTGTCACCCAGTGATACATATCTATGATGACAGATGTGACTGTATGTCTGTCACACAGTCACGAATATCTCTAATGAGAGATGTGACTGTTTGATTGTTATACATCCATGCATACCTGTAATGACAGATGTGATAGTGTGATTGTCACATAGTCATGCATACCTGTAATGACAGATGTGACTCTGTAACTGTCACACAGCCATGCATACCTGTAATGGCAGGTGTGACTGTGTAACTGTGTGATTGTCACACAGTCATGCATACCTCTAATGACAGGTATGACTGTGTGATTTTCACACAGTGATGCTTAAGTTTAATGGCAAATGTGACTGTGTGACTGTCACACATTCATGCATTTTTGTACTGACAGATGTGACTGTGTGACAGTTACACTGTAATGCATACCTGTAATGACAAATGTGACTGCATAACTGTAACTGTCACACAGTAATGCATACCTGAAATGACACAAAGGACTGTGTGGCTGACATAAGTCATGTATAGCTATGACAGATGGAACTGTGTGATTGTCACACAGTGATGCTTATCAGGAGTGCCAGATGTGACTATGTGATAGTCACACAGTCATTCATACCTGTAATGACAGAAGTGACTGTGTGACAGTCACACAGTAATGTATACCTCTAATGACAGATTGGATTGTGCCACAGTCACACAGTGATACATACCTATGATGACAGATGTGACTGTATGTCTGTCATACAGTCACGAATATCTCTAATGAGAGATGTGTCTGTTTGATTGTTATACATCCATGCATACCTGTAATGACAGATGTGACAGTGTGATTGTCACATAGTCATGCATACCTGTAATGACAGATGTGACTGTGTGACTGTCACACAGCCATGCATACTTGTAATGGCAGATGTGACTGTACAACAGGTTAACTGTCACATTGTCATGCATATTTGAAATGATGGATGTGACTGTGTGACTAACAGACTGTCAGGCATACCTAGAATGACAGAGTTAACTGTGTGACTGTCAGACAGTCAGGCATACCTGTAATTACAGAAGTGACTGTCTGTCACACAGCCATGCATACCTATAATAGCAGATGTGACTGTGTGCTGTCAGAAATTCATGCATACCTTCCTGTGATGATAGATGTGACTGTGTGATTGTTACACAGCCATGCATACCTGTAATGATAGATGTGACTCTGTGACAGTCACATAGTGATGCATGCCTGTAATGACAGATGTGACTGTGTAAGTGTGTGACTATCACACAGTCATGCATACCTGTAATGACTGTAGCATAGTCATACAGTGATGCTTACCTTTAATGACAAATGTGACTGTGTAAGTATGTGACTGTCATATTGTCATGCATACCTGTAATTACAAGTGTGACTGTGACTGTCACAGATTGGTGAACACGTTTAATGACAGAGATGACTGTGTGACTATCACACAACCATGTATACCCGTAATGACAACTGTGACTCTGTAACTTTGTGACTGTCACACAATCATGCATACTTGGAATTACAGATGTGATTATCTGACTTTCACACAACCATGCATACCTGTATTGACAGATATGACTATGTGACTCTCAGACAGTCATGCATACGTGTATTGACAGTTGTGACTGTGTGATTGTCACACAGCCATTCAAACCTGTAATGATTGATATGACTATGTGTCTATCACACAGTGATGCCTGCCTGTAGTGACAGATGTGACTGTGTATCTCTGTGACTAACACACGTCATGCATTCCTGTAATGACAGATTTGATTGTGTGACTGTCATACAACCATGCCAGCTTGTAATAACAGATGTGACTGCGTGACTGTCACACAGCCATGCTACCTGTAATGACAGCTTTGTGTGTGTATGTGATTGTCACATAGTCATGCATACCTTTAATTAGAGATCTAACTGTGTGACTGTCACAAAATGGTCAATACCTGCAATGACAGATATATTTTTGTTTCTGTCACACAGCCATGCATACCTGTAATTACAGATGTGACTATGTAACGTTGTGACTGTCACACAGTCATGCAAAACTGTAATGATAGATGTCACTGTGTGACTGTCAGTGATGCATACTTGTAATGACAGATGTGAATGTGTAACTCTATGACTGTCACACAGTCATGCATAACTATAATGACAGATGTGACTGTGTAATTTTCACACAGTGATGAATACCTGTAATAACAGATATGACTGCGTGACTGCCACACAGCTATGCATAAATGTAATGACAGCAGTAACTCTGTAACTTTGTGACTGTCACACAGTCATGCATACCTGTAATGACAGATGTGACTGTGGCATAGTCATACAGTGATGCTTACCTTTAATGACAAATGTGACTGTGTAAGTATGTGACTGCCATATTGGAATGACAGATGTGATTGTCTGACTTTCACACAACCATGCATACCTGTATTGACAGATATGACTGTGTGTCTCTCAGATAGCCATGCATACATGTATTGACAGGTGTGACTATGTGATTGTCACACAGCCATTCATACCTGTAATGATTGATATGACTATGTGTTTATCACACAGTGATGCCTACCTGTAGTGCCAGATGTGACTGTGTAACTCTGTGACTAACACACATCATGCATTCCTGTAATGACAGATGTGATTGTGTGACTGTCACGCAATCATGCATACTTGTAATGACAGATGTGACTGCATGACTGTCACACAGCCATGCTACCTGTAATGACAGCTTTGACTGTGTGTGTGTATGTGACTGTCACATAGTCATGTATACCTTTAATTACAGATGCAACTGTGTGACTGTCACAAAATGGTCAGCACCTGTAATGACAGATCAGACTTTGTGACTGTCACATAGCCATGCATACCTGTATTTACAGATGTGACTATGTAACTTTGTGTCTGTCACACAGTTATGCAATGCTGTAATGATAGATGTCACTGTGTGACTGTCAGTGATACATACTTGTAATGACCAATGTTTCTGTTTGTCACAAGCCATGCATGGCTGTAATGACAGATGTGACTGTGTGACTATTACACAGTGATGCATACCTGTAATGACAGATATGACTGTGTGACTGCCACACAGCTATGCATACCTGTAATGACAGCAGTGACTCTGTAACTTTGTGACTGCCACACAGTCATGCATACCTGTAATGACAGATGTGACTGTGTGATTGTCACACAGCCATTTGTATCTATAATGATAGCTGTTACTGTGTGTCTATCAGACAGTGCTGCATGCATGTAATGACAGATGTGACTGTGTAACTGTGTGACTGTCACACAGTCATGCATACCTGTAATGACATATGTGACTGTGTGACTGTCACACAGCCATGCATACCTGTAATGGCAAATGTTCATACACTTGCAAAATATTGCTTATACACATGTAGTCTACTACTACTTGGACTGTCAGTCTGAATGGGTGTAGCTGCTTTTTTTTTACCTTACTCAGATTCTACACTAGTGGAACACGTATCTACCAACAACTAAAATACCATGTATATTTATGCATTTTGTACACTGCTTTACAAGGATTCTGTTTGATGTTAATATCTATGAGTCAGAGTACTAAACAGTAATAATTTTAGAGTATTGTATCATGATGTGTTATTTAAATAAGCTATGCCCCTAGACTATTGCATTTATAGATGGTGCTATATGGTGCCAAAACAATCATTGTAGAGGAAAGATGTGTTACTCACCACCTTTTAGTCTATGACTCATGATCTAAGTGCTTAATATACCAAGCCATTTGTACAGAAGACTACTCAAGCTGTCCATGAATTCATGTCACAGTGAAGTGACTAGCTGTGGCCAATTGTGATATGGTCTAGTAATGAAAATCTTGCCTGGCATCTATTGGCATGGCCATATCTGTTCTGGATGAAGTTCCAGATTTACAAAATGAATATGCTCCTGATTTTTGCATAGCACAACTCCAACTTTAAAAGAGCACACAACACCACTAACGTGGAGAATATATGTAACACACAAACACAGTGTATGTATTTGTGCATGTGCTTGTGTGCATGTGTGCATGTGTGCATGTGAGCGTGTGCACACATGCGTGTGTGTGTGTGTGTGTGTGTGTGTGTGTGTGTGTGTGTGTGTGTGTGTGTGCACGTGTGTGTGTGTGTGTGTGTGTGTGTGTGTGTGTGTGTGTGTGTGTGTGTCTGTGTGTGTGTGTGTGTGTGTGTGTGTGTGTGTGTGTGTGTATGTGTGTATGCACATACATGCTTCAGCCTGTGTTTTGGTCCATGACATTTATTATGGAGTCCCTGATACTGAATTCCATTGTCCTCCATGATGCCTCTTTTGCATAAATCCCCAACCACACAAAAACATACTATGTCATATGTTATACTGTGTGCAAAGGGAACCATGCTGTGAACTCTGCAGATCATGGCATGATTGTTGTCATTTGATGTTGTTCTATGTGCTATAGAATTTAGCAATGTACTGAGCATGCTCAGTATGTAATATACTTCCTTACCCTGGTCGCGTTTATATTACGTTGTCGAAAACTCAAACTGTCGACAGTGTAATAATCAACACGAAAATGTCGAAACCCCCGAACATCAAACGCACACACAAAAAAAACCCACCCAAACACAACACAAATTGCTCTATGTAGGGCCCCCCCATGTGGGGGGCTGCACCTCCCACACCCCCCGCTACTTAAATATACCAACTCTGAGATTGCACTACATTGCAGTAAACAGAAATCTCCCCTTATGGAGATTTCCATTTACACACGCAATGACTTTTGCTTTCGACATTTTGGTGCTGACAATATCAGTTTCGATACTGTCAGCCTTTGACAGGGTGAAGTAGACCCCCCTGCTCAGAGAGCATAGACTGTGATTACAATGATTCTGTTCATGAAGTTCATTTGTGGTGCTGTCTTGTCTCATGGCAGAAAATATCTGTAAATATCCTGACTGCAAACAGTTTCATGTTCAAGTCTTGTAGCTGCAGACAAAAAACATGTGAAATTCAGATCTTTCTGATGGTAAGAAACCTTTAATTGCCAAGAACATTTTTTATGCTAATACGTGATACTTTTGTTCATATTCTTTTCACCAAATTTTCAGCGTGACCCCTTTATCATTGCTGCTAATTATGAAGGAGGAAGCAAACACAAAACATGACATCATTTAAGACTAAACATTGTAAGGATTTTAATATATGTGCCTTGCAAGTTTATTATTGCATATGTTTTTCAAGAAAACAAAGAGCTGAAATGGTAACAACATTGTCATTGAAGTCTGTATAGTATTGCAAAATTTCAAGCTATGTGGCAATTCCTTTCACAAAAAATATAATAGTGTTGCCATGTGCATTCTGATGACTTTTTTTTCTTCTCTCAATTTGCGTGACAGAAGATATCACAGAATGTTTACAAAATGTGTATGGGACTTATTAGCTGGAGGTCTAAAATAAATGACTTCTGATTAGGTATTCTGAATGGCATTGCTTTCAGTCTGTTTATATACAGTTTGATATTTGTCTATAAGTGTATAGATGTATACTAATACTGTCCTGCAGGTCTTGGTCACAAATGAGGTGTAGTGGACGGCTAGTAAACAATAATATGCTTTAGCACATATCATGGACCTGATCAGCAGAACTCTCTGCCTGCCTGAGTTGTGTTCTTAAGAGGAATATATCCTGGTGATCTTAGGTTATTTCTTTTAAAGAGTGGTGCAACCACCAAGAGAAACATGAGCCAGAATACTTATCAATGGCAGATGGTTACTTCAAAGTAAAGGGAGCTTCAGGAAGCAAATGAATGGGTGGAACTAACTGGAATGGTGTGGAGCTCTATTACAGCAGGTCAGTGACCATTGCTTGTGATCAAAGGTTCATACATTCATACGAGATTACTATGCTAATGGCTTAACAGCCATTACAAGTCTCGTTACTATAACCCTATCTTACCCAATATATGGCCCTAGGGGCAAGAGGATGGCATGGGTTTGTGCCTGTGCCTTGAGTATGTTACAGAATTGCCCCATCCATAGGAGACATAGGTGTTACATCACATGTGAATTTGTGATTCACCATCCATTTAACCAAACTGTGTTTGATGATAGCCAGGTAAGGGCTCTTCTTAATGTGAATAGGAAGCCTGTTCCAAAGAAGGGACAATCTCTGAGACATATATCTATCTCTCCAGCATCTTTTGTTACATCCCTAAAGGGGTGGCCCTCATGCTGTTTGACTTGCAGATGTGTAGCAGCTCCATTAGGGTCAAATTTGTGACTGTATTGTAGGTCAAGCATGGGTCACCCCTTAAAAGTTAGTAGGAGACAGAGTAAAGGGTTAGGGCTTTTAGTTTGTCTGAAAAGGACATGTTGTTTACTCCCTGTATTTTCTTTGTGAGGAGCTTCTGAGGTTTGTCCAGTTGCTGTAAGTGCATAGTTAAGTATATGCTAAATGGCAAATTGTACTCAATTATTGCTTTAATGAGGGCTGATTACAGCAGGACTATAATTTCCTTGCATCTGGATGCCATACCTTTAAGTTGTGCCACATAGAAGGACGTGCTTGCCCCTGTGGACACATGTTAGTCAAAGTTCAGGCTACTATCTATCTGTGTGCCTAGATCTCTCACCTCTCATTCTGCTGTCAGGGGTGTGCTATTGATGTAATTTGCATGGGTATTTGACTTCTCAACAGGTATGATAATGTATTTTTTCACATTTAGTTTTAGGCCATGATTTTGGTGCTAATCATGTGTCTGATCTAGGCCCTTAACCAAATGAAAAAAATCCATCATCCACTGAGGGAGACCAAAATGACTGCAGGTAAATCCACTAAATGCAAAAAACCTAAAATGAGCAGTGAAAGCCAGATGCTTTATTCAGGATTTAACACTTTCATTCCTACCCAGAACTTCATAGAATCTAAAAGGGCTGCATCCATCACTTCCTTATATACAGGCCTTCTTAAAGGTACAGTGTAACAAATACATGAATAAGTGAAAAAATACAAAGGCAAGTGAACAAAAATAAAGTCTGTCTACAAACATGTCCTTACATCAAATGATAGTCCACTGTTGCTACCTTGTATAAAAATTAGTATAAATAAAGAAAATAAACTTTTTGAAAACATGTACCTCTTTCAATAAAGTGCTAGAAAAACATGCTGTGCTATGTCCCTAAGATAATGTGAACAACATTTGTGCACCATTAGGAATAGTAAATAATAAATAGTAATGCAAAAAAGGATATTTACATAATTGGGGGTTTCATTGATTACCCTCAGCCTTTAATCATCAGGAAACCTTGCCATTGGGACTATATTAGATGAATAAATGCTTAAAATGTTGAGTATGACATGCTCAACAGCTTTTAAGCAAATGTTCATCTAAGCAAAACTCCAGAATGTCGATACAAGGAGTTTCAAAAAGTTATAGTTGGCCAGCTATCAGGAAGCCAACGTCTGACAGCTAAAATATACTGTACACCATTACAACCCCCCCCCCAAAAAAAAAACAAAACAAGAAAAAAACAAAAACAAATCAACAAACAAAATAAAGTGGAGGGCATTGTCTCCCCCACACCCCCCTACTTAAATATACCAACTCCGAGATTGCACCACAGTGGAGGACTATCATACCATTACACAGGGTGAATGTTGAGATCGCACCATAGTGGAGGACTGTAAGAACAGCTAGGCAGGGTGGGCATTCTGACATCAGCTGTTGGCTTCCTGATGGCTGGCCAACTATAACTTTTCAAAACTCCTTGTTTCGACATTCTGAGATTTTGCTTAGATGAACTTTTGCTTAAAAGCTGTCGAGCATGTCATACTCAACATTTTAAGCATTCGTTCATCTAATAGGGAACCTTGCCATCCAGAGGCCATCCACATTAGCCTTGACTTCAGAAAAGTATATTCCAAACATGAGTGGTCTCAGCACTGTACCCTGTGGCACACCACTAGTAAATGGTCTCTTGCTGGATCTGGATTCAACCACTTTAACAACGTTTCCTGTCCATGACCCAATTGGCTATTCATTTGTGACATAGGGATTTATGCCCAGTTTTGTGAGTTTATTTATAATACCTGAGTGGGGAATTATGTCAAATGCCTTGGCCAGGTCAAAGTAGGTATTATGTACTATTTTACCCTCTTCCATGGCCTTAGTGACTTTCTCAAAGGAATCCACTAGATTCAGTAGGCATGAGCTGCCCTTGACAAAGCCGAATTGGGTTGGGTACAGCATTTGGAGGTTTTCTATGTCATTATTTATCAGGTCCATGATTATTCTTTCCATGGCCTTACTTATAAAACTAATCAAGCTTATGGGTCTTTAATTTCCCAGGTCAATAGATGGTTCCCCCTTTATATAGAGAGATGATTGCTGCTGTCATCCACTTTATCAGGACAAAGCCAGTTTGGGGGCTGTGATTCAATAGAGATCTTAATGGGCCTGGTAAATTCTGATTTAAGCAGTTTAACAGGCAAGGAGGTATATTATTAGGCCCCGCTGAAGTCATATTTTTAGCATTAGAGATCGTAGTGACAACCTGCTCTGTGGTGATAATTGGCAGTGGAGTGGTGGAGGGTATTTCTTAGAGGGAACTGGGGGTGATGGGGAGGTGAAATTTGAGCTGAAGTTGTCAACAAATTTGCTATATCTTCTGCCTGAGTATAAGTGGTGCCATCTACAACTAATTCCGTGTTGCCGTAAGTTTGTGGACATAACTGACAAATGCCTTATGGCTATCCTTAGCTTTGGAGGCTATTTTTACCTCAAAGTCTGCTTTCAGAGACTTTACTAGTTGCCTGATTCACTTGTTTAGACTAATGAGGGATGTTTTTCTCTGTTGTGCACATTCCCTCTTACTTCTCAACGGGATTTTCTTTCCTTTGCAGTAAAACCTGTTAATACCAGGGATCCACGAGGGTGGCTTATTTTTTCAGTTTGACCTGGATTCATTTTGGTCTAGTACTTCTGCTTCTATACAGCTGTTTATATGGTCATACAGAGATTTTGAGTACACCTTTTCATAGGTTTTTATGTTTTCTGTTTTTTGGGGGAGCTTGGAAAGTAGCAGTGCTATCCCTTTATAGGGGGTAATTTACCTTACAGAAGTTGTAAAGGTTTTTGGGCCTAGGTTGGGGCACTAATTTGACCTTAATTCCAAGGAAGATCACTTTGTGATCTGATGTTACTAATGAGGACATCACACTAGGGGAGTGCAGTGCTCTCCCATAATTGTGAGTACCAGATCTAGGATATTTGCTCTCCTAGTGGGAGTGCAGACTAGCTGTTCTATGGCATTTGTATTTACAAAGTCAATAAATCTTTGGGACTGCATGCTAATGGTTCTGTATGCCTCATAATTAATGGATGGGTAGTTAAAATCACCCATGAGTATAGTATAGTGCTGGATGTTGATTATAGTAACTTCTGGTATGATATCTATGTTTCCTGGTCAATGGTGGGGGACCTGTAACTAGCAGAATTATTCTAATGAATTTTTGTGGAGTAGCTCAAGCATATCATATTGCTTGACCAGTCTTGAGGTGTGCTTACCCTTTAATGTAGATAGATACACCTCCACCTTTTGCTCTTTCATTTTCAGTGGGTGGGCAGGATGTATGGAAGGTGTTATAAACACGCACGTTTACTATCATATTTGCGAACGACATTTAGACGAACGCAATGATTTCTGACAAATATTGTCGGAAATCAAAACACCGAGCAACCAAAATATCGAACAGAGCATTCTCAGCAATGTCGAATATTGACTTTGCTGAAATGCTTACATCTGCCCACAACTAACAATAATGTTTGCAGGGGGCAAGCCCTGCTGTATCCCCCACACCCACCCTACTTATATATACAAACTCCGAGATCGCACTACAGTCAGGGTAAGGGTACATTTCCCCACTATAGTACAATCTGCACTGCAATGTTGAAGCTGACAATAGCGGCTGTTCACTCATGTCAGCTTAGACAGTGTGGTGATCGAACTCTGTTCGTGAAAATGATTTTCGCATGTATTTGATCATCTAAATGACAATCGAATATGTGATAGTAAACCAAACATGAATTATCAGAGTGCTTTCCATGGCTTGGAACAATGTTTCAGAAACTGCACAAATGTTAGCATTCTCCAGGGTGAGGAGAGCTTCTAGGAAGTGTAGTTTCTTGTTGAGACTCATAGCATTGAGTAGCAACACCTTTAGCTTGGCCTGAGCAGCTTTTTTTATGTTGGAAGGTTTGTCTGTTTGACAATGCAAAATCAACAGACTGGGTAATTTATTTTCATCACCAAACTGCCTCAGTATGTACCCACACATTATAGCAATTTTACTGACTATATAACCCTCAGATGGCTGACTGCAAAAAAAATGTCTGGCATTAGGCGAAATGGAGTTCTAGACAAAGGGATCCATGAAAGCCTTTGTTGCATACTTGTCTGTTTGCACCTCCACACCATGCCTTCCCTATTTTGCCTTTCTCCTGGACCCACACCATCTGGATAAATTACTTTCTTCTTCTTCCTTTTTTTTTAATTCTTTGTCTTATTTTTAATCTTTCCCCATGCTTTTGACATATCTAAGTGACAAAGACTATACCATGATAAGTTTGGAAAAAGTAACTGAATTAAGCCAGGGTAAAAGTTGTAGCATTCTAGATGATCTGGGGGTGGGGATCTTACAGATGTTTTATAACCTTTTGATCCAATGGTGACCTAAAAAAATAAGGAGCAAGGGAAGAAATTCAGTCTTAGTTTTTCACTGAAAGTTGTGTTTAAAGCTTAATGTTCAGTGTTAACAAAATAGTACTTACCCAATACATTGAGAAGACAGATGCTTGCAAGGATATATAAATTCTATCTAGGAATAATGTCTACATTCTGACACTTTAAAAAAAGATAGTTACCTTCTGTATACACACCTGATGTCAGACTGGGATGAAAGCATCAATAGAGACAGACATATGTTATACAGCTATGGATCTGGGAAAAGAAACCAAAGCCCATTCATAAAATCCACACAAAGACAGGGAGTACATGCTGATTTTATACAGAGAGTATCACAGACAAAACCTCACCCAGATAACTAAGCACTGTTAGATGGCAACAATCTGCCAATAAACAGTTGATGTTGCATGTATCCTGCCCAGACTGCCACAAACAGCCACTTATTGAAGTCACGGCTGGCATATGACTGTGATGGGAAGTAAGAAAACAATTATGGTCAAATTTGCTGCTTTTGGATACACTTTAACCCCTCCCACACATGCAATCATTTTCATCATAGACAATCCCCATACTCAGTTACAGCTACTTTATTGACTGTGCACACCTCAGATATCTGATTGTATTAAAAATAGACACTGCAAAGTATACCAGCTGGCTTCACCAAAATGCACACTGCTTCTGCGAAGCTAAAATAATGAGTGCTTAGCCTGTACAAATATCACTAGTGTCAATCATTTTCATCCACTGGCAACCCCAGTATCCAGCAACTATATTGACTGTGTAAACCTCAGACATTAGAATGTAATAAACTGAAAATGATAAAAATTGGTCACAGTAATTTATTTTAACCCCCCCTACACCCACAGATCACGTGACCATCAAATACAGACTGTGACTTTCTGCTTCTGATGTTTGATTACCATTACATGAATGAATTAATACATAAGTAAATAAACAGCTGTCATACTGGAATTTATCTTTTCAGCTCGCTGCTGTCAGAATATGGAGCACAGCCCACTACAACACATACTTCTCAAGCTGTTTACTCAGGAGTGTACTTAAAGTTGCTCCAATGCTCATGGCTTTGCACTTGATGTCGTATGTTAACTCCTTTCACTTTCATTCTTTGCACTTGATGTCATATGTTAACTCCTTTCACTTTCATTCTTTGCACTTGATATCATATGTTAACTCCTTTCACTTTCATTCTTTGCACTTGATGTCATATGTTAACTCCTTTCACTTTCATTCTTTGCACTTGATGTCATATGTTAACTCCTTTCACTTTCATTCTTTGCACTTGATGTCATATGTTAACTCCTTTCACTTTCATTCTTTGCACTTGATGTCATATGTTAACTCCTTTCACTTTCATTCTTTGCACTTGATGTCATATGTTAACTCCTTTCACTTTCATTCTTTGCACTTGATGTCATATGTTAACTCCTTTCACTTTCATTCTTTGCACTTGATGTCATATGTTAACTCCTTTCACTTTCATTCTTTGCACTTGTTGTCATATGTTAACTCCTTTCACTTTCATTCTTTGCACTTGATGTCATATGTTAACTCCTTTCACTTTCATTCTTTGCACTTGATGTCATATGCTAACTCCTTTCACTTTCATTCTTTGCACTTGATGTCATATGTTAACTCCTTTCACTTTCATTCTCAGGCTGTCCTGATCACCAGAAACAGCCTCAGCTAATAGGAAGGGTCCCTCACTGCTTCATGCATTAGCTGAGTGAGTCTCTTGTTGTGTAATGTTTATGATGTCTTCAACAGGAAGGAAAAATCGTGCTGATTGCTGCAATAAATTTAATGTAAGGCTATTTTAAAAATATCATGACTGGTTGATTAAGCTGTTTTTTTTTGTCTTAGATCTCCTTTGAACAATGCATATGCATGGATATCGAAGCACCCAGAGCAGTGGAAACTCAACTAGTATTTTTAATTTAATAATTTTAGTTAACTTTCTGAATTTCATACAATTTCTTTTTCTTTTTAAGTGAGAGCTGCAGACCAACCACCATTATCATGAACCATCCCTGATGCTCTCTGCACATAGAACCTCTGTGCATAAATAGAAAATTGAACTCTGATCTCTTTTTATGTAATAAAAATTCATCTTTTTGGGACAATGTACATAAACATGCTATGTATTCAAAAGCTAATAAGGAGACATGGGATCCTACTCAATAGAACCTTTTTTGTTCTTAAAATACAAATAAAAACATGCCAGCATAGGTTGGCACGATATATCATAATCATAGATCTACAATGTGCAATTAAAAAAACAACGTTGTGTTGCATCAGTTTACTATTTTTGGATAACTGATGGTCCAGATGGAGAGATTTAATCAGTGGTTAAAAAAAAAAAATCACAGACTGAATTCACCCACAAGCTTGGTGAGTACCTTTATATGGTGGACCCTGTTGCATGCAGAATCTTACAAAGATGCCATATAAAAATATATATAATAAAGACTGGGTACATGGGCCTTAGATAAAAATGTGCCCAATCCTGATATAAACACTGGTGCCATGGCTGGAATTTCACAACAAAAATCCCCAAATGATGAACACATTATTACCAGAGTTAGGCCATGTTGCAAGTGTCCCATTTGTGAAAGAGAAAACCAACAAAACACACACACACACACACACACACACACACACACACACACACATGCACACGCGCACGCACACACAAACACAAACTGACTGGCTAGGTAAGCGGCACATAGATGATAAAGTCGACACCCAGCAATAAAAATGAGATAATTAATTACTTCTTTTAATGTGACAAACCTAGACTTTTCACACATAGGGCACATAGCAAGCATACAAAAAAGGATCAGAGGAGAGAACAAATTCTTGCACCAGAAAAACTGCCACAAACTACAGAAAAGATGTAAGGTCATTGATAGAACAGATAAGAACAAAATAACATGCAAAAAAATAAATTTCATGCCACTTGTAAAAAGATTCAAGTAAGAAATTGGTACAAGAAAAAGAACAAACAGCAGACATTTTTAAATCAAAAGTATGTATGGGACTGAGAAAGAAAAAGAGACTTGATATGGTGCAATACTGATTTATAAAACAAAACTTAACCAATATGACCCCTGCAACCTTAAATATATTTGAAGATGTATATACAATGATAACTGATGTGGAAAAGCTAACAAGGAAGAGAATAAGAATGGAAAAAATTAATGACGGAGAAAGACATTGATCTGAAACTGAGGTCATAGCCTGTGTAGGAAGTGTGCAAGAAGTGAAGGATTCACTTAATGACGGAGAAAGGCATTGATCTGAAACTGAGGTCATAGCCTGTGTAGGAAGTGTGCAAGAAGTGAAGGATTCACTTAATGACGGAGAAAGGCATTGATCTGAAACTGAGGTCATAGCCTGTGTAGGAAGTGTGCAAGAAGTGAAGGATTCACTTAATGACGGAGAAAGGCATTGTTCTGAAACTGAGGTCATAGCCTGTGTAGGAAGTGTGCAAGAAGTGAAGGATTAATTTAATGACGGAGAAAGGCATTGATCTAAAACTGAGGTCATAGCCTGTGTAGGAAGTGTGCCAGAAGTGAAGGATTCACTTAATGACGGAGAAAGGCATTGATCTGAAACTGAGGTCATAGCCTGTGTAGGAAGTGTGCAAGAAGTGAAGGATTCACTTAATGACGGAGAAAGGCATTGATCTGAAACTGAGGTCATAGCCTGTGTAGGAAGTGTGCAAGAAGTGAAGGATTCACTTAATGACGGAGAAAGGCATTGATCTGAAACTGAGGTCATAGCCTGTGTAGGAAGTGTGCAAGAAGTGAAGGATTCACTTAATGACGGAGAAAGGCATTGATCTGAAACTGAGGTCATAGCCTGTGTAGGAAGTGTGCAAGAAGTGAAGGATTCACTTAATGACGGAGAAAGGCATTGATCTGAAACTGAGGTCATAGCCTGTGTAGGAAGTGTGCAAGAAGTGAAGGATTCACTTAATGACGGAGAAAGGCATTGATCTGAAACTGAGGTCATAGCCTGTGTATGAAGTGTGCAAGAAGTGAAGGATTCACTTAATGACAGAGAAAGGCATTGATCTGAAACTGAGGTCATAGCCTGTGTAGGAAGTGTGCAAGAAGTTAAGGATTCACTTAATGACGGAGAAAGGCATTGATCTGAAACTGAGGTCATAGCCTGTGTAGGAAGTGTGCAAGAAGTGAAGGATTCAATTAATGACGGAGAAAGGCATTGATCTAAAACTGAGGTCATAGCCTGTGTAGGAAGTGTGCCAGAAGTGAAGGATTCACTTAATGACTGAGAAAGGCATTGATCTGAAACTGAGGTCATAGCCTGTGTAGGAAGTGTGCCAGAAGTGAAGGATTCACTTAATGATGGAGAAAGGCATTGATCTGAAACTGAGGTCATAGCCTGTGTAGGAAGTGTGCAAGAAGTGAAGGATTCACTTAATGACGGAGAAAGGCATTGATCTGAAACTGAGGTCATAGCCTGTGTAGGAAGTGTGCAAGAAGTGAAGGATTCACTTAATGACGGAGAAAGGCATTGATCTGAAACTGAGGTCATAGCCTGTGTAGGAAGTGTGCAAGAAGTGAAGGATTCACTTAATGACGGAGAAAGGCATTGATCTGAAACTGAGGTCATAGCCTGTGTAGGAAGTGTGCAAGAAGTGAAGGATTCACTTAATGATGGAGAAAGGCATTGATCTGAAACTGAGGTCATAGCCTGTGTAGGAAGTGTGCAAGAAGTGAAGGATTCACTTAATGACGGAGAAAGGCATTGATCTGAAACTGAGGTCATAGCCTGTGTAGGAAGTGTGCAAGAAGTGAAGGATTCACTTAATGACGGAGAAAGGCATTGATCTGAAACTGAGGTCATAGCCTGTGTAGGAAGTGTGCAAGAAGTGAAGGATTCACTTAATGACGGAGAAAGGCATTGATCTGAAACTGAGGTCATAGCCTGTGTAGGAAGTGTGCAAGAAGTGAAGAATTCACTTAATGACGGAGAAAGGCATTGATCTGAAACTGAGGTCATAGCCTGTGTAGGAAGTGTGCAAGAAGTGAAGGATTCACTTAATGACGGAGAAAGGCATTGATCTGAAACTGAGGTCATAGCCTGTGTAGGAAGTGTGCAAGAAGTGAAGGATTCACTTAATGACGGAGAAAGGCATTGATCTGAAACTGAGGTCATAGCCTGTGTAGGAAGTGTGCAAGAAGTGAAGGATTCACTTAATGACGGAGAAAGGCATTGATCTGATACTGAGGTCATAGCCTGTGTAGGAAGTGTGCAAGAAGTGAAGGATTCACTTAATGACGGAGAAAGGCATTGATCTGAAACTGAGGTCATAGCCTGTGTAGGAAGTGTGCAAGAAGTGAAGTATTCACTTAATGATGGAGAAAGGCATTGATCTGAAACTGAGGTCATAGCCTGTGTAGGAAGTGTGCAAGAAGTGAAGTATTCACTTAATGACGAAGAAAGGCATTGATCTGAAACTGAGGTCATAGCCTGTGTAGGAAGTGTGCAAGAAGTGAAGGATTCACTTAATGACGGAGAAAGGCATTGATCTGAAACTGAGGTCATAGCCTGTGTAGGAAGTGTGCAAGAAGTGAAGGATTCACTTAATGACGGAGAAAGGCATTGATCTGAAACTCAGGTCATAGCCTGTGTAGGAAGTGTGCAAGAAGTGAAGGATTCACTGAATGACGGAGAAAGGCATTGATCTGAAACTGAGGTCATAGCCTGTGTAGGAAGTGTGCCAGAAGTGAAGGATTCACTTAATGACGGAGAAAGGCACTAATCTGAAACTGAGGTCATAGCCTGTGTAGGAAGTGTGCAAGAAGTGAAGGATTCACTTAATGACGGAGAAAGGCATTGATCTGAAACTGAGGTCATAGCCTGTGTAGGAAGTGTGCAAGAAGTGAAGGATTCACTTAATGACGGAAAAAGGCATTGATCTGAAACTGAGGTCATAGCCTGTGTAGGAAGTGTGCAAGAAGTGAAGGATTCACTTAATGACGGAGAAAGGCATTGATATGAAACTGAGGTCATAGCCTGTGTAGGAAGTGTGCAAGAAGTGAAGGATTCACTTAATGACGGAGAAAGGCATTGATCTGAAACTGAGGTCATAGCCTGTGTAGGAAGTGTGCAAGAAGTGAAGGATTCACTTAATGACGGAGAAAGGCATTGATTTGAAACTGAGGTCATAGCCTGTGTAGGAAGTGTATAAGAAGTGAAGGATTCACTTAATGACGGAGAAAGGCATTGTTTTGAAACTGAGGTCATAGCCTCTGTAAGAAGTGTATAAGAAGTGAAGGATTCACTGCTGAGAATCATATATAGTCAGCATCTCAACAAGATGAATTAATAATTCTGCAGGAAATTATTTAGTGCAGCAAGTAGCATTGTCACCTCACAGCAAGAGTTTCTCTGGTTTGATTCTTGGTTGGGGTTTTCTACAGGTGCTCTAGTTCCCTCCCACAGTCCTAACGTACATAGTAGGTGGACTGGACACTCTGAATTGGCCATAGTTATTAGAAGGTTGATAAAGAGTATAAGATATATTAAAATAAAAAGGACACAGACAATGTGCATGTTAGAGGAGTACTAAAGAAAATTAAACTAGTCAGAGGAACCATTAATACAGATCTATGTGATTTAAAAGAAATCAGCAAAACAGAGAATCATGTATCTGAACTAATAAAGTATTGCCAGAAAAATACAAAATTCTAAAGGAAAAGAAGGGAACACATGGACCATACCAATGTAAACATTGATTAGGCAGAGCTATTAAGCATCTGGGATAAGAAGTATTGGTACTAGAGGAATATAGAGAAGGGACAAATCACTAAGAAGTCTTCAAAAGATGTGATGAAAACAATATACAACATTAAAAGAGATCAGGATTTAGGTTATATAATTTCTAATAAAAACTAAAACTAGCAACACAAGCAGAAAATCCCAAAAGGTATATTAGAAATACATAAAGAAAAAATACAAAACAAGCAATTAATTGCTTACTAAAATGTTTAACAGAGAACTTGGAAGAAATAAACAATAGTAATGCAATCTAAACAGAAGTAATCAGTAAGTTATACAGATACATTTAGAAAGATGATGCTGAGCACAACAAAGGTGTTGAATACATTAATCAGGAAAAAGAAACAGCAAAAAAAAAATATTAGCACAGAGGATGTGAAAAAGAATGAAGAAACAGTCAGTAAACATAAGACAAAATTGGGAAAGGCACCTAACTGGAAAATTCCTGGTCAGATGCTGTAACCACGTTCTGGCTAAAGGTTCTAATATCTGTGCATTTACATTTATTTCTAAGTAAACATTACTAATATGTTTGCCTTGACCTGACAACAATGGTTGCTAAAGATGGACAAAACTATACCCTCTTTTAAAAAGGACCAGTAAGCCAGGTAAACAACTATTCAGTGATAACTTGCTTTCCGATAACATATACACTGTATAGTAGAATTCCTGCAGAACTAACAGTCATTTAAATAACCAAAATTAATCATGGTACATAACAGGAAGGTAATAAAAGAAAACTGCATGGAACAATGGATCATCTATTTCTAAAGAAAGATATAACATAATGCTATAAAAAAAGAGTAGTGCCTAAGTATAGTATGGATAGAGTACAAAAAGCATTTGGCAAGATTCCATATTCATGGATAGAAACATAGAAATATAAGAACAAGACTCAATAAATGACTACGGAGACCATAAGATATCTAGCCATATACACCTTTAAGTCAACACTCTTAAAAGTTCTTGATGCACTTTACAAGCACTGCGTACCTCCCCAATATAGCAGGGCTATTCATAGTACCTATGGTGTAAATTTTTGTCCACCAATCTAATTGTAAATTCTAGCCTTGAAGGAAGACAAAGTAGTTCTGCCCCCAGCCGAACCATTACCCCACATCATACCTTACAAAATCACTTTACCAGTAACACTTTCACAACAGAAGACAAACAAATAAACACCAACACACACATTACAAACATAAATTCTAGCCCCTTTTCTATCCCTGACTCTAACTGAAAAATACACATACTCACATACAAATACACAACACCTTTGATCTGAAGTTGCAACTTTTTCCATAGGCTGGGAATATGTAAAGTTAGTAACCTGTTTCTCCAGTAAAGCTTGATTTATTTGTTGGTGTAGATTTAGGTCCCTAGTACAGGTATTTAGAGAGCCACTGGTTTTGCAAAGAAAACAGAACTGAGTTTTTTATGTGTCAAAAATTAAGTCATTGGTTACCTTGGAGCAGGTGGTAGGCTACTGATTCTGAGGAGCAATATTCCTGGATTTGTACATACCAAAGGGGGCATTGCTTTTAATACTGAGTCTGATAATGGAAGAGTAAGTGGTAGGATGACTTCTTTGGGTCTTGACAATATTCAGTTCGAAATTAACTGGACCAGACATGAATTCCTGGCTGTGGTGGAAACATGATGATTAAATGAGAGTACAGATGGCCACATAAGTACCTAAGTTTTTTAAAAGAAGCTCCATTTATAACAAATGAGGTGGGAGCAGCTTTTTTACTAAACTCAACAACTCTGCAATTTTTTTTATATTTAGTTCGAAACCGTTTATATTACATCAGATATGTGCATATTTCAGCCTTTGCTGGAGCTGTTTGGTATCAATGAATGAATGGATAGCAGTGTCAAGAATGCAGTTATCAGTAAACTTGATCCAAGTATGCTTCTGTGATTTTGACTTGGATGTCTACAAAATAAATGCCAATCTGGAGAGGGCCCAACACTGATACCTGGACACCTTACTAGTTACAGTTTCATATTTAGTGAAAGTACTAACAGCTTTCACTATTTAAAATCTGTCAGGTAGCCAATTTGCAATCCAGCAGACAATGTAGTGGTTTACATTAAGGTTGTCTAATTTGTTAATAATACCAGTATGGGGTATAGTGCCAAAAGCCTTGGCCAGGTCAAGGTAAGCAGTATGTAAACAATGATGACTGTTCATAGCCTCTATAGCCTTTTCAAATAAATGTACTAGGTTCTGAAAACAGGACAGACCCTTCAGAAAACAAAGCTGATTAGGGTCTTAGTTAAGTTCTCTATGCCTGCATAAGTGAATTTGCTATGATATGTTCCATGGCTTTGCATATAAGACAGGAGAGACTGACAGGCCTATATTACCTGTTTCTGTAGAAGGCCTAGCCTTGTATAGGAGGCCTCAGGGAATATTGTCCTGGCATTAGGTATAAACCCTTTTGGATATTCTGAGTTTGAACAGTTTAAGTCAATGCATGGATAGTGCATACTTGAAGCTGATGAGAATGCAGCCTGTTGTGTTTTCTGATTTCATGGAAGTATTATTTTTAGCTTTTGACAGGTATTCTAAAACCTTCTCCAATGAGACTTCAAAGGAAGCAAAAATTTCAGGGATAGTAGGAGAAGCGATGTGGGCTGGTGGAGTAAAGTTAGCACTACATTTGTCTGCTGATATATTGAAAGCCAAAAAGATTAGCTTGTGAGTGGTGCTGGGTTGCTGTTGAAAATGACCCATTGCTTCTTGCTAGAAGCTCTATATGAATAGCTTTTGACCCATTTCAGAAGATCTTAAAACAGTAGAAGCTTTAACAAATTTCAGAAAACATTTGAATTTAATCCGTTTTCTTAAAAGAAATCTTGTTAAGATTATCACTTTCGTCTTCTAAACTTGATTAGAGCCATACATTTTATTGGCTGTATCCTTGGGATCAGAATGTAAAATTATTATGGATGAACTCTGTGCATCTTTGGACTTTATCCCTTAATTTCCTGACATAGGCATCTGTAGTGGCCTTCAGCTTCTACACCACTTTACATTTTGTAATAGTGCTCCTGCGTTCCTTGTGAGCGCGTTTCTGTGTGGTGCTCCTAAGTTCCTTGTGAGCGCGTTTCCGTGTGGTGCTCCTAAGTTCCTTGTGAGCACGTTTCTGTGTGGTGCTCCTAAGTTTCTTGTGAGTGCGTTTCTGTGTGGTGCTCCTAAGTTCCTTGTGAGCGTGTTTCTGTGTGGTGCTCCTAAGTTCCTTGTGAGCGCGTTTCTGTGTGGTGCTCCTAAGTTCCTTGTGAGCACGTTTCTGTGTGGTGCTCCTACGTTCCTTGTGTGCGCGTTTCTGTGTGGTGCTCCTAAGTTCCTTGTTAGCGCGTTTCTGTGTGGTTCTCCTACGTTCCTTGTGTGCGCGTCTCTGTGTGGTGCTCCTACGTTCCTTGTGAGCACGTTTCTGTGAGGTGCTCCTAAGTTCCTTGTGAGCACGTTTCTGTGTGGTGCTCCTAAGTTCCTTGTGAGCGCGTTTCTGTGTGG
>NC_056749.1:104129222-104231722 GCF_019279795.1 Protopterus annectens | reverse complement strand
AAGGAAAGGAAAGGGCAGAGGAGTAGAATAAAAGATTGTAAAGTCATCACCAGTGAAACAGTTGGTCCACAGCATATACCACTAGTTGCCACAGTCAACTGCAAGCAGTGGTCAGAGAAGGCTCTAATGTCAACAGAGACCAGTCTGAAGACCTGGAATTTGACTGGAGAGAAAGTGCAATAGTTCAATGAATTAATCAGGGCACTAGCACTCTCTGAAGATGAGGAAATAGGTGGAGCTGAAGAAGAATGGCAGCACCTCAAAACAGCATGTATGAGGACTACAGAACACATATGTGGCCAAACCAGGTAAGGAAATAAGGTACATAAGGAAAGCTGGTGGGGGAATGGAGAAGTCCTAGAAAGAAAGGAGTGCAGGAAAAAGTGGGAGATAGAAAATATTGACCTGACTAGGAAGGCATGCTGGTTGGCTAAGAAAGAAGCTAAAAAAGGAGTTGCAATAGCAAAGAAGAAGGCATTGGGAGGCCCTCTACCAGCTTCTGGAAAGTGACTCAGTAGGTGGCACAAAGAAACTATATCAGGTTGCAAGGCAAACATAGAAAGATAAAAAAGATAGTCAGCGATCCTTCATAAGGGATGCCAGCAGAAATCTGCTCACTAGTCCACAGGACATCAAAGGCAGATGGAAGGAGCAGCAACCTGCTCACTAGTCCACAGGACATCAAAGGCAGATGGAAGGAGCAACAACCTGCTCACCAGTCCACAGGACATGAAAGGCAGATAGAAGGAGCAACAACCTGCTCACCAGTCCACAGGACATCAAAGGCAGATGGAAGGAGCAACAATCTGCTCACCAGTCCACAGGGCATCAAAGGCAGATGGAAGGAGCAACAACCTGCTCATCAGTCCACAGGACATCAAAGGCAGATGGAAGAAGCAACAACCTGCTCACCAGTCCACAGGACATCAAAGGCAGATGGAAGGAGCGAAAACCTGCTCACCAGTCCACAGGACATCAAAGGCAGATGGAAGGTGCAACAACCTGCTCACCAGGCCACAGGACATCAAAGGCAGATGGAAGGAACAACAACCTGCTCACCAGTCCACAGGGCATCAAAGGCAAAATGGAAGGAGCAACAACCTGCTCACCAGTCCACAGGACATCAAAGGCAGATGGAAGGAGCAACAACCTGCTCACCAGTCCACAGGACATCAAAGGCAGATGGAAGGAACAACAACCTGCTCACCAGTCCACAGGGCATCAAAGGCAAAATGGAAGGAGCAACAACCTTCTCACCAGTCCACAGGGCATCAAAGGCAGATGGAAGGAGCAACAACCTGCTCACCAGTCCACAGGACATCCAAGGCAGATGGAAGGAGCAACAACCTGCTCACCAGCCCACAGGACATCAAAGGCAGATGGAAGGAGTATTTCCAGCAGAGTCTGAATGAAGAAAATCCCACAGAATCTGTACTGCCCTAGACACAGCCTACAATGAGAGAAGAATAGGAGCCCACCCTAGAAGAAGTAAGAATATCACTAAGGAAAAAGAAGTCAGGAAACGCAGCCGGCTCAGATATGATCACAGCAGATATGATAAAGGTGATGGGTGAGATGGGGGAGAAATGGCTCCTCAGGGTACTCATAGTAGTGTGGAGAGAAAGGCATATCTCAGATGACTGGAGAATTAGCATAGTTGTGCCAGTGTTAAAAACAAAAGTGACATCTACAACTCTGGGCAGTACACAGGCATCAAATTCTTATCACATTGCATGAAAGTTCTGGAGAGCGTGATTGATAAACAGATACACAGAGAAGTAGAAAGTAAGATGGGAGATGAGCAGTTCAGATTCAAATCAGGATGCAGCACAACTGACCTGATGTTTGCAGTAAGATTACAAAGGCAGATAGTTGAGAAGAAGCCAGACACGAGGAAAGAGTCAAACTGGGCATTCTTAGACTTGGAGAAAGCATCTGACAAGGTCCTAAGAAAGCTGGTTTGAGCAGTACTGCAGTGGTTTGAAGACTCAGAAACATTGCTAGAATTAGTGCAGACTATGTACAAGGACCCAATGACTCAAGTACAAACAGTGTTTTGTCTCACAGAGGGGTTCCCAGTGGGAGTGGGTGTGTACCAGGGTTCAGCTCTGAGCCCACCGAGGTTCGTTCTGGTGATGAACTACATTAGTAAACAGGTCAGAGGGAAAAGATCAACAAAGTTACTGTATGCAGACAATGTGATATTACAAGCAGACTCTAAGCAAGAACTTCAGCAAAGGATAGGAGAAAACAGCGGTAATGGCAGAAAATTGGAGAAATCAGAAGAGGCTGAGAATTGAGATAGAAGGAAAGGTTAATAGCTTCAAGTATCTGGGAGGCATGGCTGAGGAAAAGGGAAGTCTGAATGAAGTGATCAAAGCAAGAATCAGAGGGACTGCAGCCGACTGGCATAGAGTCTCAGGTGTAGTGAATGACAGAAGAATGCCAAAAAAGCTGAAAAGTAAGGTGTACAGGACAGTGGTGCGACCAGTACTACTGTACGGTACAGAAACCTGTGCAATAAAGGCAGAGCAGATAAAGAAGCTAGAGGTGATGGAAATTAATTGCCTGAGAAAGGTGGTAAGATGCATACTGTGGGACAGACAAAGAAATGAGTACATAAGAGCATTATCACAGACAGGAAGAAGGTAAGAGAAAACAAAGATATCCAGCAAACAGGTGGATGGGCTGTGTGCGAGAAGATCTTCGACAGTCGGCATGAGTGTTGAAAAAGGCAGGAGTGTGGCACTGAATTGAGAGAGTTAGTGACAGTTAACACAATAACCAGACCCCACATGGAAAATGGGGAAAAAAGGGGAGTAGATGATGATGATGATGATCCTATACCTGACACTCTATGCCTGTTGCATACTGCCCTTCTGATTCTGACTTTGACCTCCTCATTCAGACTTTCTTTCTCTTCCATCCAATCGCCAAGGTTTCTTTTGAAGAGGGTCAAAGAGGTGCTCTGCTTGATATGTATGGGCAGTCTATGCCAGAGTATGGGGAGTCTCTGGATCAGGAACCTATCCCTCCAGCATGTTTTGTTCATTGTGATGACAAGGTTTAGATCCCTGGAGTGTGCGTCTCTGAGGGATTGGGATTTCTTTAAGTGTAGCATGTCCAACAGCTCTGGGTTTGACATGGCCTTGTATGTTATGCAGAGATCGCCTCTGAATAGACGATATGCGACAGAGTATAGGTGGAGTTTTTTTAGGCAGTCAGCATAGGGCATCTGCTTTAGGCCTGTGATTCTTTTAGTGAGGTATTTCTGCGGCCTTTCCAATTGTTGCAGATGTCTTGAAAGGTACATACAATCGAAGCATGCTGTAATTCCTCCCGGTATCCTTGCCAATTTCATACAAGTGGGAGATTCCCACAAACAGAGATATATAATATTTAAAACACTAAATCCAGATTATTACATGCTACCATGTGTTCTGTGAGCTTATTGTCTTCAGCAAATTTTTATATGAAAAAGTGAAAAGCCATGTTTTGTAGTATTGACTTTGCAACCCATTCAGATCTGTGCAGGACATTCAAGGTATTGCACCATTTACTGCAGCAACATTATCATACTGTTCAAACATTAATTCAATGTAAACTTATCGTAAGATAAAAATATTAATATGCCAGTTTATTAATGTGTAATAAATGTCTAAGAAATTAAAAAAATACTGGTAGAAGCTATGAGAAAATCACCTGCTCAGTTATGGAACAGTGATATATTACTTATTTTCTGAATATATATATATTCAGTCCCTTGAGGTATTTTTTTTCTGTAGCTAAAACAATCCAGTGTAATTAAATCTTATTTTGAATATAATGTTTATACAGCTGTTTTACACACTCCAACCTTATAGGATGCAAAGATATAAGTTTACTATTAGGATTTTGTGAGAGAATGTGTGTGTGTGTGTGTGTGTGTGTGTGTGTGTGTGTGTGTGTGTGTGTGTGTGTGTGTGTGTGTGTGTGTGCGTGTGTGTGTATGTGTGTGCGTGTGTGTGTGTGTGTTTGTGAGGAAGGGGTGAGTGTCTGGATTTTTTTATTACAGCTGGGTTTCTTGTAGAATATATTCAGCTATTCAGTACACTGTTTATTCTGGCCTTTGAATACTCTACGTTCCAGCTGCTTTTTACCCAAAACTGATATGAGGAAGGAAGCCTGTAGTAAAGTTTTGGGAATTTAGATGAGATAAAGAAATTTCTAGTGTTGATGTCACCACACTTTCAATATGGTCAGGTAAACATAAACACCGAAAATACTGTGTGAGAGAGAAGTTCCAAATCTCAAATGAATGATGATATAGTACTAATTAGATTGTGTTATTAATCAGTATTGCATTTGTGGAAAACAATGTGAAAACCTTGTTAATTGGGTAAAATGTAATAATAACTGTAGTATGCAATAAGAAAGTTGTGTGGTTGCATGTCTGCAAGTCCTCCTTTTCATTTTATAGGAAAATATTTATCAATTCTACACATCCTAAAATATAAACGTGTAGTCACCATTTAGTTAAAAAAGTGTATGACATTAATCATTAAGGAAAGCTGCAGTCTTGAAAAGCAGTTTTGTTTTGGGAAAACAACTTTAAGTATGGCACTTTGAGTTTCCTGAGATTATCTACAAGATAGAAAGACTGATATGGAAGAAGTCTGACTTCATCTCTATATCCTGTTGACCTGAATGTGATTAAAGTTACTGTTTTCACCCTGTCAGTACTAAGCAAATCACTGACGTCATGTGAAAGCCTCAAAGTTCCAGGATCATCCACAGAGACAAGAGCTTGTGTGTAACACATACCTGGTTAATAATAATAACAGCAATAATAGTAAATTAAGAATACATTTGCATGTTTTCCTTCCTTGCAATACAGGCTACCTCATCCATTCTGTGAGACTTTTGGAATAATCATAGTGATTCTGTATTCTAGTCTCAGTTTCATACTGCAAATTAATAAAAGTCTCTTTACTCTTTCTTGTCTTTCAGGATGCAGAATTAAGGGATATAAAGAAAGACTTGTGTCTAAATGGTTAGAAAGTAGTCATAGTATTATTAATAGTAATATTAATATTAATTAAGTAGTCTCATAGTAACTGTTGCCGTAATAAATAACCGGTAAGTGCAGGAGTACTGAAATGTTATCTATAGTAATATTAATATTAATTAAGTAGTCTCATAGTAACTGTTGCCGTAATAAATAACCGGTAAGTGCAGGAGTACTGAAATGTTATCTAGTTTAAGGGAAATCATGGAAATGGTGAAAAAAAAGGTTTTATGCTCTCAGTAGAGGAAATTATTACTAAGGTTAGAAATTAATACCTTCACTTATCTGTTACCTGTAATATCTGTTATGATATAGAGACGTCTCTCTCTCTAGGATGGTGTAATTGCAAAGGTAAGCAATTTTATAAAGCATGGATACCACCCAGATCATTAAAGTAATAATTTATTGCCTTCAAGGTTACTAAACAGGGTTTTTTGGAAGTGAGCAAAGGGCTAAACATCTTAGTACACCACTGTTAGTGACTTTGCTGTTGTTGTGCATAATGAAAGCAGTTTAAATTCTAAACCTAGAGAGTTGCAGCACACTGCAGCAACTGACAGAATTACTATGTTTGTTATTTCTGAAACGTAGGTGTGAACTCAGAAAAATCACTCATGTGGATGGTGGGTGTGTGCAGCAGCCAAAATGGGGGGAAGAGCAAGCAGAGGAATACACAGTAAGAAAGAGGTGGGTAGGCAAAGGTATGTGTGTTTGTGTATGTATCGATATATATATATATATATAAATACAGATATAGATATGGCCATCAATATAGATACAGATATAGACTTAGATGTAGATAGATATGACTATATATATATATATATATATATATATATATATATATACCCCAATATAGATATGGCTATAGATATAGCTATAAATGTAGATAGATATGTATGCATGCATGTATTTTGTGGGAGGGGGGCTGATGCCCACTTTTTTTATATGTACAAGAAGTGTAGAGGGGCAATTTAACAAGGAGAAGGTATAGGGAGGAAAGAGGATACAGGGATGGCAACAGGGTAGACAAGCAAACACAAAGGACAGACAATACCATTGGGGCAATTCTGACACAAATGAGGAGGGGAATATAAACAAGAGATGTAGACAGACAAATGGGGAGACAGTTGTTGATGGGAAAGACTGAGCAACTAACAGGGCCAGTGGCACAGTGGATCACATGACTACGAATCAGAAGACTGTAGGTTCAACTACTTCTTGGCTTGGCCTGGTTGACTCATTTTAGGGAGGATATGGCATAATGGTAAATGTCTTCGCCTCCTAGGCACAAGGTACAAGGGTTTGATTTTGATCAAGAGTTATTAGCTATGCTTAAAATGGTCCTTCAGGGCAGTTATCCTACTGTTCACCTATGAAGTCTATGAATTGACACAGTAAAATAGAGAAAATCATAATGAGTAAATAAGGTGGGTTGCTGGCTGATTACAATGCTGCACAAAGTCACACCTAACTTGAGGTCAGTCACTATCATGGCCACCCTTATGGCTGTTGTTTGCCACTGTTGGACTGCTGCTCAGGATGGAGCAGATATGTCACTCTGCCAGTCATTCAAAGATGCATTTCAGGATGCCAATTTGAGTTTCAGGCCAATCTCCTGCTGAGTGACATACTATGACCCACTGAAGTTGCCACTGATAGGGATTCTACATCTCCACTGGAGATAGACTACCAGGAAGCATAAGGAAACCCCTCGGATTGCACACTGCTGGATGACCTACATCATCCTGCAAGAGGCTGACCTAGAGTGAGCTGGGGATTCAGAAGGCAAAAATAATGCAGATGTACTCTGTGCTGGCTGCTGTCACACTACATGCACTGCCACAGTAGACAATGCATAAAATATTAATTTAGAACCAGTGAAGCTGGGCTGAACAACCTCATGACACTTTCATCTGGGCTTGGCACCTAAAAGCAGCAAGGACAGTGTAGAGTGATAGATCATATTTTTGCTCTAGATGAGAATTTAATTAATAGTAACAAAAAAACTCATATTAGTTAATATACCTCTGTAAATGATGCGCCATCTGTTCATGGGAAAGAGACAGAATCTGAAAAAAAAATGTGGACCAAATATGCATTCAGACTTCTGACCATCAGGAAAGAAGCCTGTTCATTATTGGAATTTTCTAAAAATTGTAAGGGTATTACTTCATGGATAAAACGATTTCCACAAGATCTAATTTGCATGCCATTTTATGCAATGAGCAATTTCTAAGGTGTGTGCATTGCCTGTGCATACTTTCAAGTTTTAGCAGTTCAGTTGTAACAATCTGATTTTCAAATAACTCAGAAGTATGGATGACAAGATGAGTGACAAGCCGAGTTTTCTGGGAAACCAAATAAATGATTGCAGCATAACTTGGAGATAGACACAACTCATTAAAATGATGAGTTCAAAAGTGTATTTTCCCCTTTTCTCATAGGTCATAGGATCTGGAGTTTGCTTACAAGTAGGGAGGTGTAGCTGCAGTTGTCTACTACACCCCGAGCAGATATTCTGGGGGAAGAAAAGCTATATATTTTATCTTACTGTTTCTATGATTTGCAGTTATAATGATTTGTGACCTGATGATTCATTAGGTCATTAGGAAGCTGCTTTTCTGTTTCTATGAAGGAAAAGTAACAGGATCACTAGGAAGCAAAAACTATTTAGGATCTCTGGTGAGATCTGATGGATTCCTTTAGCATATACAAGTGCAGTTCTAATGAAGAGTCTTGTTTTTATATAGCTCACTATAGATCCCAAGTATGGTATTTCACTTAGCATCTGTCAAAGCAGAAGGCACTGACTGTTTTAATAGATGACATGTTAGAAAGAAAGGAGATAAGAGTGCTTGAAATCAAGAAACATCATGCCGTCTAGCCTCTTCATACAGGAAATACATCCTAAGAGGCCATTCAATAAAGGGAACCTGTCATTCTGTCTGCAGTACTTTCAGTGAACCCTGTTTCAGGGAACATATTTCACCAAAATCACTTTCAGCAACAATCGAGAATTACCATTTTTCCACATCAGAGTAGATATACTTTTGTTCTAGGGCATGGAGGTGCAGGGGGCAAGTCCCCACTGCAGAAAAACAATTTGTTTTGATGTCCACTGAAAGTGATTTGGGTAAAATATTTTCACTGAAATAGTTTTAGCCAAAGTGTTGTCAATCTAGTAACATGAATGCATTCATAACAAGTCACTGTAATGCAATGGCTCGGCATTAATGTAAAAGACATCAATAGGTTCAGGTAAACAAAGAGGTAAGAAGTCACTGTAATGCAATGGCTGGGCATTAACGTAAAAGACATCAATAGGATCAAGTAAACAAAGAGGTAAAGGAAGAAATAAGTGTTTGTAGAGCTCTGCAGCAGCAGCAGTACAATAGGTTACAGTGGATGCCAGCTGAGTGGCTAAGAAGTCAAGGCCTGCATATGGCTTCAGATGTAAGAGGTGTCTTCTTCAGATGCATAGGACTTGCACTCACTAGCCCCATGCATGGAGAAAGTTAGGCTGTCTTGACAAGAGTACCTTCCTAGACATAATGCCAGTTTATGCAGTCATGTTTTTATGGGGAAAAGACTTAACTAATGTGCAGGTAAGTTTCTTGATTGTTAATAAGTCACTGAGAGCTATTTTGACTAGGGGCAGAGATGAGGGGTACAGGACAAAACAATCCGTAAGGTGGCTGTTGTTAAAAGTTGAAAAGCATGTACCTGCTATGTCAAATGTCTGTCATATTTTAAGTTTCACACTTGGTATCAGAGCAGAAAAGCATTCCTCCCTGCTATGGAGGGTAGGTGACAACTGATTTCCCACTCCCATATTTCAAGGTGGCACAGGGTCAGACAACAGAAAATCAGACATTGCAGCAGGTTACTCAGATGACAGAGCTGATTAGGGAAGAGGCAAACCCAATTCTTAGATTCATGCTTGATCAATGAATAACTGGTATTATGGGCTGTGCAATGACTAGTCAGTTTGAGGGAATAGGGGGCTAACAAGAGGGTCTTGATATTTTACAGGAATTGTGAATAAAGTCTATATTGTTGGGCTGGGAGAAGCTAAAAGTGAAGAACAGGTTCGGGTATAAAAGTTTTTTTGTAGACACTAAAAAGGGACCTGTTATGGCAGTGCTTAAGATAATTTGCTGGACAGATATTGTCTGGAAGTTGCTTACAGCATAACTATTTTAATCTAGCAAAAATTTAGTACATCCTCTTTGTCTCCTCTGTGCCTTCTATACTCTTCTTACAATATTTTTATTTATTTTATTTCTTTTTTTTATTTATTTAACACAGCCTCAATCGCTCCTTCAGGATAAGAGCCAGTCATAGTGTGACAAAGGGGGATACAGCCAGCACAGCTATATGGAATTTTATCAGTAATTATATGTCATTTGTGAATATCAACATGATTTATATAAGATGCTTGTATATTTAGAGCTGTATGTCAGGTGCATTTCAAACTGCTGGCACAGAAGTGTATGTTGAAAAGATTTTTGGAAAGTACTGTTTGAAATGTAACCACAGTGTGCCCTACTAGAATAGAACAGAAATGTACATGCACTGTTGTAACTGTTTAAATGTATATGTTTTAACAATGGAAACTGGAATACAGGAGGTTAACTTCAGAAAAATAGTTGAAATTTAAATTACTTTATGGCTACATAATAAAAAATTGTATCATTCAGTTTTGTAGGCAGCTAGAGACACAGAGTCTATGCTGAGAGGCTTTCTGCATTGTCTTCAGAGTGAACTAATTACTAGTTTTGAAAGCATGAAGGAATGTAATTATTTTATGACATCCAGCACTTGCCAAAGATCTGAGGTCTATGTATTTTTACAGGTAGATGCTAAATATTGCTAGCTTCTAGCAGTAGGGGTTTCATCTAGGATAGAGTCAGATGACAATAAATGATGTCAAGGGCATAGCAAAATAAATTTAAAATGGGTGGCGAAAGCCAAACACATTCTGGCTAGGCTTATAAATGCCCTAGGGCAGATAGCCTAGTATGAACCTATGAACCTATGTCATTCTGCAAGCTATCCCAGCAGTAATATTTGAGATATTAATTTCAGAAGTCTCAGAGAGACAGCACATTCTATATTTTGTCTTGGACCTGACAAGAAGACCCATTCATCACAACAACTGCTAGGGAACAGTATACCTCTATTAGATATAGTCAGGAATATGGCAAAGCTTAGTTTAGATATTTTTCTTTATTTGAGACTGTCCTGCAATGTTGTTTTAAATATTTACCTTGATTTTGAACTCTGATGACACTGTGAATATATACTGAGTATTTTCTTGTTCTTTTATTTATTATTAAATATATTTAAACCTTCCATTGTGGATGATCTGTCTAGAGATATTTAAGTTTTGAGAGTACTTGCTTATTTATTTGGTGACATTGTGTGGGCCACTCCTAATAGCCTTGCTTTTGGTCAAAATACCATTTATATTAATATTAATATTACAGAGTAAGACTGGACACATTTTGTTAAAGGCCTTAAAGTAGCTGATAAGGAGTTGGCTGGTGGCAGTGATAACTACCTTATAGTTTGGGCAAAAGGGGGTGTAGCTTGTAAACCTGTGCCCCCCGTCCCCAGTTGTGTGTGTGTAAATCAAACCTGAAAGAGTGTGTGTGTCAGCTACATGGGCAGGGCCACAAAGCACTAGCTGGAGAGAGAGAGAGTGCTGGATTTCTTGGCTTGGCCACTCAGCTGAGATCTCAACTCTATAGCTGTGCCAGTGGCGAGTGTTACTGGGGATCTGGAGAAAGAGGAAGAAACCAGCCCCAGACTGACTGTGGTCTCTGTGTGCTCTTAAGGGAAATTTCACTTAATGCAGAAAGCTGCATCTGAAAATACTGTGTGTGTACCTGTCATCCTCCCAGTGTACATTCACCACTGTTGCCAGTGGTGATGATTGAGGCTCCTTGATTGCTGGCCCAGTGGTGGGTCATCATGCATAGCACAGCCATCATTCTGGTTGCACAAGTGGATTTTTCCTATGCTGCCCTGTTATCCCCTTTTCTGCCATGTAAACACTCAGCAGAGGAGCATGAAATTAGTGCACCATGGCACCAACACTCATTTCTGTAAATGATGTAGCCCTCCAGGCAACCCTCCCCCTTTTGTTTCAGTGCTCAGTAAGTTCCTGGCCTCTATGAGAAATACATTTGTGGAAAGTGCACTCCAAAACCACCTCCATGAGAAAAATGAGCAAGGAATGGCTGCTTGATCCTTTCCTCCCTGGCTAGCTCCTCCACTGTTGCAGCCATTATCCCAATACTGGGATATAGACAAAGCTCCATCCTCCTTTTATGCCATAGAACCACCAAGTCAATGAAATCTTTACAGAGGAGGTCACAGAATGTATTGGTAGTACCCTTGTGCTGTGACTGACAAGAAGTAATGTGGATGATTTAAGGAAGGTAGTCATTTTACCACTCATTAGTGCAAGTCCTGGAATATCTAGACTGAATTACTGAAAATGTGGACTTACATATACTGAGTTTGAGATTCCTGTTCTCAGAATATTCCCTATTCTCCAGGGTATGATGATCTCAGAGTTGGTATATATAAATTTGTGTGGTTTGGGGTTTTAACTCATATTGTGGTGCATAGGGCTGCCTCCTGTTAAAAAAAAGTTTAAAAGAGAAAAGTGATGTTCAACATTTGCTGTTCTCCTGTATTTTTGTTCCTTTTTTCTCAGTATTTAAGGATTCAGTATAGTGTTGCACAGAGGTAACTAGAGAGGGTAATACAGGGCTGGTCTTAGCAAGTGTGGGGCCCAAGTTGGACTATTTTGGTGAGACCTCCTATATAACAACATCCTAGTACTAGAAGATATCCTCTCCTGGTTTTCCTCCAACATAAAAAAATGAAACCTACATCCTAGGTGACACTAACATAAATTGGGCCACAATAAATTCACTAGCCTCATCTCAATCAGCCAATCTTTTCAATTTTAGCCAGCTTTTAACTGCCCTACCAAGCCAAACAAAGATGGGTCCTCTGGCACAACCATTGACTGGATCCTTACATCCCATCCCAACCTCATCTCAAACTCAGGAATCCTTCCAGACCCCCTCAGCGACCACCTTCCAGCTTTTGCTGATTGTCACTCCTACCATCTCCAGCAGCAACACCATTACATACACACATGCAATCTTTCCCATTTCAACCCTCAAACTTTCTCTGAATGTCTAAGACTTACTGACTGGTCCCCCCTATTATAGTATGACTTGACAGTCCCATCTTTCAGACACAGTAATAGGAAAAGTGTTGCACAGAGGTAACTACAGAGAGTAGTACAGGGCTGGCCTTAGCAAGTGTGGGGCCCAAGTTCGACTATTTTGGTGAGACCTCCTAGCTGACCTCACCACTTATCACCTGAATGAACCCATTTCCACCCTCTGGCTTACTGGATTTAAGATTATTTCAAACTAGGCATCAGGAATAGATGGTATTACTGTATGTTAAAAAATACAACAGAATAATATATTTATTATCTTATATTTTGCCAAAAAGTGCAACAACTAAGCAGACTATGCTACTCTCAAGTGTGCTCAATTGAAACATGAAAACTAATAAATTCCTATAACTCATCAGTTCTCAGCTATCTCCATGCCTAGTATGCCAAGATGTCAGAATATCCTTACAGTTCAGTGGGAATGAGTTTGATGGTTGTGTGGAGCTGGGGGGGGGGGGGGCTAAAAGAACATGGACATTTTCTAAATTTGGGTATACATTCTGATATTGTGGTTACCATTTCTTCCTTTGTGGATTTCCATTCATCTCACACACCTCTGCTCTGAACCATTGAAGTCCACTGCATAGTTAATTCTCACACATTATTGTAGTCATAAATCTACTGAAGTTCTTGAGAATGTTTAATCATCATCATCATCATCTCAGGTCAGTTCTTCGATATAGCATTACTCACACACCTCCACAAGTATAACACATTTATAACTATTTCTGAAAGTTTTCTTTTATTTACTTAATTATTGGTAAAACAGGTACGTTGACTACTGCTTGCAGATCATTTCCAACCATATCTCAGGCCACAGGGGTGGCTGTAAAGATTACATGCAGAGAAACTGTAGTAGGTGGGAGGAAATCAGAATGCATTCGAGAAAACCCACATGGATACAGGGAGAACACACAAACTCACACAATTTGTTTGACTTTTTATAACACATTGCCTCACAAAACTTCTCCCCAATCAAGCCCAATCATTTTCTACCTTTAAAGTTTCTGTTTGCTCAGCCCCCTCCCACCATTTTATATGTGATTATGAAACTGAAATGTCCTTGCATAAATTTATGAGTCACGAGTGCTTTCCTGTTGTAGCCAAGTGGAATCATTTTTCTTTCTACCCCTGCCACCCTCCACTAAACACACACACCTTGTCCTTCATTTCCCTTGCATTGTTTTGTTCCACTCTGTACTTGCAGCATTTATTTGCAATACTGTTGAACCGGTAACATTCTGTCATAAGCTTTGGTGATTAGAATTTGCTGACATCGCAGAATCTTTTAAGTTTTTGTTTGTGCTTACTAGTCTTTGTTTTCATACTGCTTGATGCTGACTATTCCACAGTTATTTATTTATAATTGTATTAAGGACCAGCCTTATACTTCAGGTCAACAAGAGAAGCAAAAGAAAACACAGTGAAACTCTCAGTCTTCATATTAATCATGATATTACTACTTCTGCACCAGTAAATGGAGCAATACACAAAACCACATTGTAAATCCTGCCTCAGTTTTGGGTTGAAACTCCAGTCAAACACTCAACAAAAGCAACTAACAGCCATAGGAAAATGAGCTACTAATGCTGTAAGTCATACAAGTGTGAGGAAACTGCAGTATTAAGAAAACTATTCCAAAAATATTTAAGAAAATAATATTGATCAATTCAAATTATAGATTTTGGTCTGATTCCCTTATTCTCTTTTCTTTAACAAAAATTTTAATAAGAAATTACCGACTTATACACTTAACGCTTGGAAATGTCGACAATTTTATTGGTGGTATCAATGCTTTGAAGGAAATCTCCTACTACTACTCCTGGCCCAAACTTTCTGGAATACCACCTCTGCCAAACATCTGTGGACTGTGCCCTCTTTTAGTGGACTTAACAAAGTTATTTAATGCTACCTGTGCTTCCCTGAATCTACTCCTGGCCCAAACTTTCTGGAATACAACCTCTGCCAAACATCTGTGGACTGTGTCCTCTCTTAGTGGACTTAACAAAGTATTATGTTGAGATTTTAAGTATTTTTTCTCTGTTTATTTGCTAAGTTTTTCTGCATAGCTGCCTAGCTTGAGCATTTTCTGGCTTGTTAAACTTGATTTCTGTATTAGTAGCTGTATTTAGAGCACAACCAAAAGCTGTTTGCTGAATTTCCTGTTTGCACTTAATTTTAAATTGTTTTTTTCTTAAAACTTGCATATTTTCTGTCCTTGACCTAGCACTCTTGTGTGGGGTCATTTACTGTACTGTTATAACTTGGTATTACTTGTGAACCTCTGCTATCTCTGTAAAAAACAAAACAAAAAAAAATCTTGCTTTTTTCCCACTTTTCTGAGAGTTAAAAAAGTTCAGTTACAGGCTTGCTGTTCCTGAACTGTTTGAAAGTTTCTGTGAGGAATAAAATCCCGGTCCATGTGAGGCAGAGCACCTCGCTGGCTCTGTTCAAGATAAATCTTGACCGGTGGATGGGAGATCATAGGTTTACCCCGGGAATCATCTCTGTGTCACTACTGGACAGAGGCAAAACAAACGAATGGGCACAGTATTTCTAACATAAGGGGCGGCGTAAGCCACATAACCTTGGGCTAGGCTTATAAATGCCCTAGGGCAGTTAGCCTAGTATAAACCTATGAACCTATGAACCTATGTACTACTCACCTGGAACATATATATGCTGCCTGTAATCTCAGGGCTACCCCTGTGTTGGCTGTAGCTCACCTGCTGACTGCTCCCTCCCCACTACCCCATTCTCCTACTCTAACCTGCTAATCCCTCAATCTTCCTACCCCCACTCAGCCCTACTCTTCTCCACTGTTAAGCATACCCCACAATCCAAATTACTATTCCCTTTACCCATTCCTCCTTTTATCTGCTAGTGTCCTCTCTACCCCTTATTCCTTGCCCTACCTTGCTCTTAAGCTTCTATACTTGTGCTTTGCTTCTAACCCCCTGCTATCCTAATCTCTGGCCCACTACCTCTGCTTATAGCTAGAACCCTACACTCTTTTTTCTCTCCCTTTCTCCTCTTTCACTGATTGTTTTTTACTGGGTCCTTCCTTGCCGGTGCAACCCCGCTCCGTTCACCCTCACTACGCTCGGGCTCACTTCTCTCCCCTACCCTACCCCCATTCCCACCCACCCCAGTATAGTTTCCTTTATACTTAACCATCCCTCCACTTCCTGCCAAGCCATCCACTACAATTCCACTTCCGGCTTATCACCACTCCCACATCCTTTCCTAACTTCCTCTCTCCACACCCAATCCAAACTACTCATCATGCTGCATCTACTTATATCTGCAACACTACTCACTCTACTCTCTATCTCTACCTCTTATCACTACCACCTCACATATCCATTCCTCTGTTCTCCAACTTCTCACTCATTTTACAGCTTTCCTACTTCTTCTTCCTTTACCATCTCTCCAGACCTATTTATCACTTCTACCTCAACTCTATATAAAAGATACATACTACAAGTTCTCAAACCATCTAATAAGACTAAATATAAACCACCCAAATACTATCAACCTTTCACATCAATTGCTCTTCTCACTAAAGACCTACTCTCCTCTGGGGACATCCACCCCAATCCATGCCCCTCTACACTTCCCCTCTCCCCATCCCCCCATCTACCTTATCTACCTCCTCCTCACAATTCTCTTCCAACAACTTACCAAACACACAATCTCTGTCCCATAACTCACCCCCATGTAAACACCTAACCTTTTATTCACTGAATATTCAAAGCCTAACTAATAAAACTACTGAACTACACTCTTGGATTGCTTACAAAACCCCTCACATCCTATCCCTATCTGAAACATGGCTCAAGCCACATATCTGTAATAGTTATTCTTTAAACCATCCTACTGTCCATCTTTATCTCTCCTTGTCTCTGTTTACACCCCACCTCGACCCCTCTTCACCTCTAATCAACAATTGCTTGATATTTACCACCCAAATAAGTCAGTAGGTAAGCTACTCTACAAACACTCTGTGGCCCAAGCCTGGAACAAACTTCCCCTTGACATACGCTCAATCTCTCACACCCCACTATTTAAAAAGAAACAAGACACATTTACTCAATTCCAGAATCTGCCCCTGCTATGACCCTACATAGTTCTCTCCTCCCCCCACATTGAAATCACTCTCAGTTGATCCTTCTCACACTTTGCACTCTGCCTCACTAGTATAGTTTCTTGGAAAAAAATGCTGTCATTTAACTGTTGTTAGTGTTGTTTTCTATTGTTTACTACTGTAATGCTAGTTTTATTTCTATTGTTTGCTGTGCTTGTCTACTACTTTAATGTTTTATTGTACGATCTGGAGCTTTTCTCCTTGGGTCTCCAGTGAAAATGGGACAAAATCCCAGTTGGACTAACCCGGTTAACAAATGTCAATAAATAAATAAATAAATAAACCCAGTTAAATCTATAGAATCCATATTCTTAGAGTTTAATATTGATTTTAATGATATGATTCATACACATCAGTCCAAGCCAGACTCTCTTCCATCCACTTCATAATGTGATAAGATAGATCCCAGGATGGATTAAACATTTAAAATAATTTACAAACATTGAAAATTTGATAATTTAAACTTGAAATTACATTCAATATTAGCTAAGCATATTTACAGCTTAAATTAAAATTTTGGAAATTTCTTCACTAAAGAGTACTAAATAGCCTTAACTGAACAAAATAAAATAGAACATCTTAAAAATGCATCTTGGATTCTATACTGGAGTATATTTACATGGAATTTTTTAGAGCCTTTTTGACTCCTGTAAGAGTTGCCAAAATGACAAAAGAAAATATATCTGAATGTTGGAGATGCAAAAAACATAGTAAGGCTGATTGGTCACATGTTTTATGAGTGAGTTATGGTTTATACTTTTTGGGAAAGGGTAAAATATCTTTTTAAACTTTATGGAAAAATGAGACCACAATAAATCATTTCAAAACTTTTCCCACCTTTAATGTGACCTATAACCTGTCCAATTCAATTGAAAAACAAACAGATCTGTAGGGGGAAAATGTAAAAAACAAAAAACCTACAATAAGCTGGTTGCATAAGTGTGCACACCCTTAAACTAATACTTTGTTGAAGCACCCCCCACCATGGAAAACTGGTCCTCTCCCTACCCCCAATTCCCACCCACCCCCAGGGGTCCTCCACTTATACCTCACTAGACACTCCCCCTATCTCTCCCAACCAATCCTCTTCCGCTTTACTGGTTCTATTCCTCTATTCTCCTTCTTCCCTCTTAGCCTCTCTCCATAGGTTGGCTCATTACGACTGGTTCTTCAACTTAAGTTATCACACTAGCTATATTCACCCGATACTCACTCATTACCATGCCTCCTACACTCAAAGCTTTTTTCATACATATCCTACTCTTTACCTCTACCATAACCTTCCTATCCATACCTTATTACATCACTTTCTTTGAAAATATCACTCTACATGAACAAAGCCTTCACCTCCAACAAACTTTACCAACCTCTTTTCTCAATACCCTCAATCATAGTAACATAACCTGTTCCTCTAACTTTTTACTACCAAAATACCACAGATCATCTCATATGTCATACTACTTAAACAAAAGGTACCCGTATAACATACCAAAGATCGTTAAATCCCAATTTTCTTCCCAGAGGAACCTCCTCCTACACGGAGATGTTCATCCCAACCCTGGTCCTAACACCAACATTAATTTAAATCTAAGTAATATGTCTTTAACACTATCACCATCATGTACTAATTCAGGCAACTCCCTTCTAATAGCTCACCTTAACATTAGAAGTATAAATAATAAAACTCACCACCTCCATTCCCTCCTAGACTTACACTCATTTGATATTCTATGTCTCACAGAAACTTGGCTAAAACCCTCTACTAAAGACCAGGAAATCACCCCTCCTGGCTTTAATATACTTAGATGTGACTGCATAAAGAAGAAAGGTGGAGGAATAGCCATTATCTATAAATCTTCCTCTCCTCTATAATGAACTTCCATCTCTAGACTCCAAAGCCGAAATTTTATCCATCAAACTTCAAATTAACAGCAATAAATCAATCTATATAATTTGTTTGTACCTTCCCCCTGGTAAGAATACACATATTCTTGAGGAATTACTTAATTCACTTTCTAACCAACTACCCCAAGAAACCATAATACTTGGTGACTTCAACATTGACTGGTTAACCTGTTCATCCTAGCACCCTACTAGCCATATAAATCTCTATGGGTTCTCACAACTAATAACCACTCCAACTAGAATTCATAAACCTAATAAAAAAGAAACAACTCTGGACTGGATCCTTATTAATAACCATCCTAACATCTACACTCCAGAAACACTCCCTGATAATATTAGTGATCATATGCTCACATATGTTGTTAGACAAAAATTGCATATCCCAACTACCCATAAACTCAAGACATCCAGCTCAAACAAATTCTTCAATCCTGAATTGTTCCTCGCTGAATTAAAAGCATGTAACTGGTCGCCACTAACTCACCTTGAACTTAATGAAGCAGTGACCTACTTTAATACCAATTTTCTACAGATCCTTGACTTTCATGCTCCCATTCGCACTATTAGGATAAGATCCAAAACGGCACCATGGCTAACGAAACAAACTAAGAACAAAATGATCCTTAGAAATAAAATTTGGGCTAAATGGAGAGCTACCAAATGTCCATCAGATCACCTCCTCTTTAAACAATTAAGAAATGCCACTAAGAAAGATACTCTCACAGACAAAAAGGAATTTTATGTTCACCTTCAACAAACCAGTCAATAAACCCCTCAAAAATTTTGGTCAGGCATTAACAAACTTCTTAAACCAGGAAATACAACTACTCCTACCCCTTCTGGCTTTAACCTTAGCAACTCCACTCTGATCCCAGATGCCTTTAACAAGTATTTTACAGAAGTTATTCAAACCCTAGCTAATTCATTACCCACATCTACTTCTACCTTACCTAATACTTCTAATACCTCCTCTAACACCTTTCACATTCAACCTGTAGATACATCTCTTATCTATAAGCTTCTTAAGAAACTTAAACCTTGCACTCCATCCACTGACCAACTCCCATCTGAATACCTACAAATTGCTGCAGAAGCTATAGCCTACCCCATATCCATACTTATTAATAGAACTATCTCTGAAGGAAAAATCCCCACCATATGGAAAATATCTCATATCATTCCTCTACATAAAGGGGGCCCCACTACTGAGTTCTCACACTTTCGCCCTATTGCCTTACTCTCCCCATTATCAAAGATTATGGAAAGATGCATACACAAACAATTTCTCAACTACCTTCTACAAAACAGACTTCTAGCCAATTGTCAACATGGTTTTAGACCTTCCCACAGCACTACAACTGCCCTCCTTTCCTTTACTGACATTATAAATAATAATAAGAACAATAATCTCCTCTCCTCTGCACTATTCCTAGACCTGTCAAAAGCCTTTGACATGGTTAACCATAACATACTTCTTGACAAACTTAATCTCTATTCTCTTGGCTCACAAGCACTACAATGGTTTAGGAGTTATCTCCAAAACAGGCAACAAGCAGTGCTATGGGATAATAACCTATCTTCCTTACTCCCAGTAAACATAGGGGTTCCACAAGGCTCAATCTTAGGTCCCTTGCTTTTTTCTTTATTTATCAATGACCTACACGTGAACATACCCCAAGCCATCTGCATTCAATATGCCGATGACTCAACTTTAATCTGTGCTGCTAATAATGTTTCCTCCCTCCAGTCCCTAACCCAAACAGTGTTCCATAATGTTGAAAATTGGTTTATGGAACACTCCCTCCTTCTAAATCCCAAGAAAACAAAACTTCTTCTCTTTTCTCCCACTCACAAATCTTCCACACCTTTCTTCTCTATCTCCTCTAATAATGCTACCTGTATTAACCCAGATATGACCACTCGCATATTAGGTATAACTATTGATAACCATCTTAATTTTGATGACCATATTAACAACACCATTAAATCAGTTAACAAAAAAATAGGTACTCTCTACAGAATTAAACCCTTTCTTACCCCAGCAGCTAGAAAAACCATTGCCCAAACCCACCTGATCTCCACTCTTTTATATGCCTCTGCCATATATACTAACTTATCAAAAAATAACATTACCAAACTCTCTACCTGTTATAACAGTATAACTAGATTCATTACTGCTACTCCCTTCAGAACTCACCACTGTCTCAACCTCAGGCAACTGGATTGGTTAGGACTTAATAGCCACTTCCTCTATCAACAACTAATTATCATTCATAAGTCCCTTTACTACCCTGATGCTACCCCTAGCCTTACAAAACTGATTACCCCTTATAAAAACCTAGCCACACTCTGCTCTGCTAATAAACTCCTAGTAGCCTCGACTAAATCATACAATAAAGCTGACGACTCATTATTTTCAAATTTTGTCGGGAAAATCTGGAACCAACTCCCTCAAGAAATAACTAACCTAGACTCCACATCCCTTTTCAAAAAACATATCAAAGAGCACCTTAAAACTCACTGGCTATGTCCCTGTGCTAACCCTGACTGAAAATACTTCCCCCTTACTCCTAACTTCACTCACTCTCCCCTGACTGTGCCACTAAATGTCACACTTAGTGAAACCAGCTACTTCCTTATTTTGAATCCACCATAAATTTGATCTATTCTTTTTTCTTCTCCATGTTATGCCATCTGGTGGCTTCCTTATCTGCTTTTTTTTATTAATCTTACTTTTTATCCTGCATACCTGAAATCTCTATGTTTAACCAGCTGTTTAATTTATTTTTGTTAACTGGTCTTAAGTTGGCTAGTCTGCTTTTGTTTTGTTTTTTTCTCTTTTAGTCTTACACATGCTTACCATTGTACCATTCAGTATTTTTGTTTATTATTGCTTTTTTTTTTGGTTGTTAATGATTGCTTACTGCATGTATTTGGAGCTTCTCTCCCCGGGCCTCTACTGAAAACGGATATATGTCCAGCTAGGCTATCCCAGTCAACAAATGTAAAATAAAATAAATAAAAATAAAATAAAATAAATAGGTACAACTGGCCCAATGCCAGACCTGGGGGAGTAACAAAGATTTCAAGTGATCAAGGTTTCCAGGTTAATAAAATGTATCATAAGTGCTGTATTATATATTATACCAAGTATCTGGCAGTTAATGTAAAGGATTAAGACTCTGAGCTGTTTTGTGAGGTCCAGGGTTCGATTCCTTCATCAACCAATCCTTTTGCAGATAAAAAGTGACAGACCTGTTGGTTTTGGGGATGCTGGAAAATAGATGAAGTACACTAGTAGTTGGAAATGTAAAGTATAAAAGACAGATATTAAGCCATAAAAATTAAACAGTGTAAAGATAAGACGAAAAAGTGGAAAAGGAGGAAATGTACTAGTACATTTGAGTAACAGTCGTTCAAAAATATGGTATGAGTTGCTTTGCCAGTGTATAACTGTACCTTGCACTTAACTTTCTGCCTTTATAGATCAGTTGAAAGTAATTATACGGGTTCACAGCTATATGTACTTGGGAGCAGAATGTCATAAGGTTAGACAAGGGATGGGTGAGTTGTTTTTAGGCCCTGATACAAGAAGGGTAAAAATGACTTGGAGAGGTATGACATACATGTGGTAGTCCAGCTGATACCATTCTATATGTAGTGGGTGGAACAATGGATGCAAATGTTGTGGTGATTCATTTAGGTGGAATTCATTCATTTATTCTTTCATTCCCCAATAACTGAATGGGTACATCTTGTGGTCTCACCGGAGCTGAAACATATCCTAGCATTCAGCGGGTGAAAATTAGAGAAAGTATCATTGAATAGGATACATAATATAGGGTGTACAAATATACACACTTCTTCATGCCTATGAGCAATTTCTATGATTCCTAACATACCTGTCGGAATGTCATTAGATGAAGGAGGAAAGTGGAGCTCCAGGTGAAACTCTCATAGTCATAAGTGGGACTTGCAGACATCACAAAAATCAAGGTGGACAACAAAGTGACATGAAAAAATGGGGTCTATGTTAAAACAATGAAAAGTATACATAGTGAACGCTCGGATGAGTGAAAATGCATATGATCGAAATCGCTATTGTGGGGGGCTGTGCCCTCCACACCCCCCCCTTAAAAATATGTTCCAACTCCGAGATTGCTCTATAGTGAGGAAAGGGCAAATTTTCCAATCTTCACTGTACGGCAATCTCACAATATCGATGTCAATCATATGCGTTTTTGCTCATCCGAGCATTCAATATTTATACTTTTCATTGTTTTAACATAGACCCAAAAAATGTAAGCAGTACAATTATAGTTTTGGATCATTGGGAACATAAATATTTTTCTGAAATAGTTGCACCATAAATCATATTGGCTGATCTTTTATCACTCCTAGGAGGATAGAGAGAAGGGAGAGCAGGCTAAAACAAAAAAGTCCATGAACAGAAAAGTTAGGAATATGTGAAGAAGACATTGGAGTTTAATGATTAGACATATGGGATAGAAGAAAATCCAGGGTCATTTCACTGTTATGGGGTACATTTCACCTACACCACCTGCAAGTTATATATATCAGCTATGAGATCACACTACAGTAGGGAAAAGGGTATGAAGATTGCAGTACAGCTGGGATTGCGGACTTTACCCTTTTTCCCACTGCAGTGCAATCTCATAATTGGTATATATAATTTGCAGGGAATGTGGGGGTGCAAAAATGTAGATTTTTTTGTTTTTTGTTTTTTACATTTGAGTTTTGGGAAACTCGAACATATGGTCTCAACCATATGAATTTCAAGTTTCTAAAACTTGATAATTTCAAAAACTTGATCTTCAATCCTGATTCCCATTACATCATTTGTTTACACTTTCCTGGGGTTCTCAGGCTGACAGATACTACATTCTTGTTATCTTGCACCTGCAGGAAATTACAGCCATAAAAGACATTCCATATGTAAACTCTAGTAATTATTCCTTAAGTCAAAACAATAGGCATGATGCTTCAATCCAGACTCAACAACTCCAAATTTTAACTTCAAAGGGACAGACATGAAATAATTTTAACTTCAAAGGACAGACAAAAAATGCTTGACTTAGCTTTCTTTGCAGCAGAGGGCAATGTTGCTACATTGTTTTAAGTTCTACATTTCACAGCATATTCTTTCATTTAAGAAATCAAGCTTGTAGTTCAACATTTCACAGTATTTTCTTTCAATTAAGAAAACAAGTCTGTAGTTCAACATTCATATTTACAAATAATAGAATTATCTGCACAATTCTATCTGGCTAGGCTGGCAGCCTTTACAGCCTGTACTTCAGAGAAGTAGATGTCAAACAAGAGCGGTCCCAGGACTGAACCCTGAGGTACTCCACTTGTCACTTGTCTGGAGCTGGATTTGGAGTTGGATACTTTTACAGTCTGGGTTCTGTCAGTAAGCCAGTTGGCAACCCATTGAGTGACATAAGGATTTATGCCCATCTTAGTAAGTTTATCTCTGATTCCAGAGTGAGAGATGGTGTTGAAGGCCTTGCCGAGGTCCAGATAGGCAGTGTGGACTGCCTTACCCTCATCCACAGCTCTGGAGACTGATTCAAAGAAGTCAATCAGGTTCAGGAGACAAGATTGGCCCTTCATGGACCCAAACTGGTTGGGGTCCTGTGTTTGAAGATTGCCATTGTTTTTGTTTATAAGTTACATGATAATGCTTTCCATACACATACGGATTTATATCATATTATCAAGTTTTAGAAACTTGGAATTCATATGGTTGAGACCATATGTTCGTATGAAAGTGTAAACAAATGATGTAATGGGAATCAGGATTGAAGATAGCAATTTAAACAGAGGGAATCAGAAGGCATTAGCATTTTTGTCTTGACCATCCAACTCATCAGCACTCTGTCTGTTTTCTTATGTAAGTTATCTTAGACTTGTGTTTTCTTTTAGAAATAGCTAGGAACTAGAAAGATTAGACTAATTGTTTTTCTGTGATGTCAGAACTGTACTACTGAATTATTTTAAGTATTTCTCTGTGATCTCTAAACTCTTAACTAGCACTGTGTAGTAAGAGGTATTGCCTTGTGTTTTTATTATTTATTATTAAATATTTTAAAACCTTTCAACTGTGGCTGTTTTGTGTAGAGATCAGTTAAGCTCTAAGAGCTTTCAAGATTTCAGGCACTCCTATTCCTACAAAGAGAGCATTTGAGAAGGACAATCCCTGTAGCCTCTTACTCCTGCTGTGTTCCCTCCCTCAAAAAAAAAAAAAAAAAAAAAAAAAAAATATATATATATATATATATATATATATATGGTATAGGGTGGGAGGGTGGCCTAATGGTTAAGGTGTTTGCCTTACAAACATAGGGTGCAGGGTTTGAGTCTCACAAGGGATAACTGGCTAGGCTTAAAATGGCTCGCAAGGGCAGTTAGCTTAGTACTAATCTATGAACCTATATATATATATATATTCAGCTGATCTTACTGTAACTGTCTTAGTTGCTGTTCTCTGGGCTGTTATCTGTTCAGTTGTTCTTACTCTACACTTATTACTGCTTGTTAGTAACCTTCTAATTTAATGCCTTCTGCACTTGTTTTTAGTCATTTGTTAATTTAATTGCATTTAATTAAATTGTATTTGCCATAATATTGATATACGTGTGCTAGCCTGCATTGCATTTGAATTGTATTTACTGCTGTTTTAGCTGATTTTCTGTAAAATAAAAAATCCTAGCTTGTTTCTTGCCTTCCCTGTAACTTATCTAGTCCAAATACAGACATACTGTATCCAGGACTGTTTGTAAGCTCCTGAGCCCCCCAAGCCTTTCTGTGTTGGAGGGAAGCCTTCTAGCTTATCAGTGGGAGTGGTAAGCACTAGGTAGCCTATCTACCACAGGAGGAGAGGTTTCTGGCCCAGAAATTATAGTTTATCTCTTTCAACCTTCTGATTCAAAAGCTTGTGTTTGTGCTTGTTTCCTTCCTTTCCTGTTACTAGTCTAGTCCAGGTACAGATTTGCTGTATCCAGGACTCTTTGTAAGCTTCTGAGCCCACCCCCAAGCCTTTCTGTGTTGGAGGGAAGCCTTCTAGCTTATCAGTGGGAGTGGTAAGCATCAGGTAGCCTATCTACCATGGGAAGAGTGAGTTTTTGGCCCAAAAATTGTAATTGATTGGCAGTTTGGCAGTTTTCCATCTCTTTCAACTTACTGGCTTAAAAGCCTGTGTTTACGCTTGTTCTCCACCTTTTCTGTAACTAGTCTAGTCCAGGTACAGATATGCTGTATCCAGGACTCCTTGTAAGCTTCTGAGCCCCCCCAAGCCTTTCTGTGTTGGAGGGAAGCCTTCTAGCTTATCAGTGGGAGTGGTAAGCATTAGGTAACCTATCTACCACAAGAGGAGTGGTTCTGGCCCAGAAATTGTAGTTTATTGGCCGTTTGGGCAGTTTTTTCCATCTCTTTCAACTTTATGGTTTTAAAGCCCAAGTTTGTGCTTGATACCCACCTTTCTCATAACTAGTCCAGTCCAGGTACAAACTTGCTGTATCCAGGACTGTTTGAAAGCTTCTGAGCCCCCCCAAGCCTTTGTATTGGAGGGCAGCCTTCTAGCTTATCAGTGGGAGTGTTAAGTACTAGGTAGCCTGTCTACTACAAGAGGAGTGGTTCTTGGCCCAGGAATTGTAGTTTATTGACAATTTGGGAATTTGTCCATCTCGTTCAACTTTCTGGTTTAAAAGACCACATCTGCGCTTGTTTCCCATCATTCCTGTAACTAACCTACTGGAAAGCACTAGAAAGCCTTAAACTGATATAAGCCTTCTAGCTTAAAAGAGAGACTTTGGAGTGATTGAGTATCAGTTTTCTATTTTCTTGCTGTACTTAACTGTTTTCCACCTAAACGCTGATTTTCCAGCACTTATTGTGATTAAAAAGCTTGTTTTTTTCACATATTGTACTTATCTGACTGCCTGCACTTTTAAAAAGTTGTTTTTTGTTTAAATAAATTGTTTAACTGTTGTAGGCTACACATTAAAGTGTGATAGCCTTTTCTGATTGCTTGTAGTCATTTAAAGCTGTTTTAAGTGCACTTTTTACTGTTTTTGCCTTGTCTTTTCAAAAAAATAAATACATTTCTTGTTTCCCGCCGTTCTAAGCTAGTATATTCCAATTTTCAGGCTAGTGCTGAATTCAGGGCTGTGTTACAAGTTTCTGAGTTGCCCATACCTTACTTGGATAGAGGGAAGTTTCTCTGTTCACCTGTGAGAGAGGGGAACTTTGAGCAGCCATCTGTCCCTGGAGGAGTGGTTCCAGCCCAGAAGTTAGTAGTTTAAAAAATGCGTTCCATGGTTTTGTGTGCCGGCCAGCATTGGTTAGCTAGGGTAAAATTATTCCCGGCTCCACTAAGTCTCCTCTTCAGTATTTCACTTGAAACTAGTCTAACTCTCAACCTAAGCACTCAAAAAGCATCCTACAGTCCAGCACTTGCTCAGACCTAATAGAAAGCACTAATATGCCCCGACACTTGACTGCCCAGCAGGGCAAGGCTCTTTATCCACCCCTCACCAACCAAGCGACTAAGCAGCTCACCCTACAATTCAGGCATGACCAAAGGGCATCTTCAGGTGTACTCTCCAGTCCAGCTGGTGAATCTGGGTATCTTGAGGCAATGTTACAACTGCCTCATGTACGCAGACAGCCCTCTCCTCCTACCACAAAACACTAACATATGTGAGAGATGCAATTATACAGCCAAACTGGAGGGTAAGGTATCTCCACCCAATACTGGAACAGACAGTCATGAGGAGAAGGTTAACACTTGCACCACACCTCCAGCCTCACATAGACCTATTAAACCAGCACTGGCAAAAAATACACATAAATACACAAAATCATACTAGGAGGCTCTAAATAAAAACCTGCAAAAACATCAGAGAGCTACAAAGCAGACACCTACAAAACCTGCACCTCCCATCACAAACCAGACAACACATAAAACACAAAATCAATGTTCTGCACAATCACAGCCCTTAAGGCAAAATAACATATCTAACACACTAGTAATAGGTGACTCAATAGTCAGGCACACTGACGCCCCACTCACTAGGCTGGACAAGGAGAAGGTTACTGTTAGCTGCCTGTCAGGAGCCAGAATCTGCCACATAACACAGGCACTCAGGTCACTCCAGAACAAGTACAAATATGACTCTGTCATTGTTCATGTTGGTGTGAATGACCTGAGCCATACCTCCCTGGACTACATGAAAAGAGACATGGAAGAGCTTTCTGATCATGTAGCCCAGGCGGGTATGACCATTACCCTGAGTAGCATCCTGCCTTCACCAAGAATGATACCTCAGTATAAAGAAAAAATGATCAATTTCAACAATTGTCTAAGCTTCTGGTGTCATTCAAAGGGGATCCAGTGTCTGTCAGCCTGGGATGACATGCTTGACAAGCCACATTGCTTCACAAGAGACGGCTTGCACCTGTCACCCCTTGGCTTTCAAATACTGGCAAAGGCTCTTGCTGCCCCCATAGTGTCTTTTTTATGCAATGCTCAAAATTCAAGCCCAGCTCCGTAAACAGCACAAGTAAAAAAAATGAGGGTTATGCTACTCAACTCCAGGAGTTTAAATCTCAAAATGCATGCACTCAAAGCACTCCTAAGTATGGAGAATTTTGACATCTGTGCAGTAACTGAAACCTGGTTCAAAGCTCCAGAGAGCACTCCAGCACTACTGGGCTACAACTCATACCACATATTCCGGCCACAGAACACAGACTGAAACACAAAAGGAGGGGGTGTATCCATATTCATCAAGGATACCTACACCTCCAGGTTAGTGGCACAGCATGATACCACTGAGATCATCCATGTGCAACTAACATCGGGCAAATCTGCAATGCAAATTGTGGCCAGCTACAGATCACCCTCCATGACCCAGGACCACCAATCCGCCTTTCTGGAGACACTGGAAAACATGAAGGTCCTACCGAACACCTTGATCTTGGGAGATTTCAATTACCCTACCATTAACTGCGAAAACTACTTGAGTACAAACTCCCAGGCTCAGCGGTTCCTGGAATTTATCAACTCAAATGCCCTGGATCAGCTGGTAAACTCCCCTACCAGAGGCCACAACATATTGGACCTGGTCATCACCAACATGGGTGACAGGTGCTCTGTACCAGAGGTCAACCCGTCACTGGTTAGATCAGACCATAAACTAATCCCCCTGGATGTCCACACCCCACCACTACCTCCAACCAAGAAAACCACAGTGAAAAACTTTTCTAAAGCAAACTTCACCTTACTTAAGGCAGAGGTGGTAAGTTTCACAGCCCCCAGGCTAAAGGATAACACTGCCCAAGATGCAGAATCCTTTACAATTGCACTCTATGAACACCTACAAGGATGCATGGATTGTGCCATCCCTAGCAAAACCAAAACTCACTCCCCTAAGAGAAGAAAACCAGTCTGGTGGACCCCTGCCATAAACAGATTATACAACAAAAGGAGGAAACTAGTTCAGAAAAAAAGCAAATCCCAAGATGGAAAGACATCCCTGATCACTATCAGTAAGAAACTAAGGTCCTTTATAAAATCATCCAAGGCTAACTTCAAAAGAAAAATAGCCAAGGATTCAAAAGATAACCACAACGCCTTCTTTAGCTATGTCAAGAAACTAAGTGGCAACTCACAGATATGCTCTGAGATAGTGCAAAATAGCACAAAATATACTGACCCTACTGATATCGCCAACATACTGGCAGATAGATTCAGTGCAAACTTCACCTCCCTCTCGCCTTCAACAGGGCTCACAACAGCACTGGAAAAGTGTAGTGTCCCAGAAATCACAGAAGCACAGGTGAAAACAGCCCTTTCAAAAGCAAAAAACACAGCATCAATGGGGCCAGATGGTGTCCCAGGCTGCATCTTGCACGAACTACAGAACAAACTAACCCCCCACCTAAACATGCTGTTCATCCTCAGCCTCTCAACAGGCTATGTGCCCATAGAATGACACATAGCAATGGTTATTCTGCTCCACAAAGGAGGGGCCACAACTGACCCTGGTAACTATCACCCCATAAGCCTGACTAGCCTGGTCTGCAAGGCTATGGAGTGCATCATCATGGAACTCATTAACAAAGACATTGGGAACCTCCAAACACTTGACCTGACCCAGTAAGGCTTTGTTAAGGCCAGATCATGCCTACTAAACCTGGTTGACTTCTTCGAGACAGTTACTAAGGCCATAGATGAGGGAAAGGTGGTTCACACAGCCTACCTTGATCTCGCCAAGGCATTCAACACCATTCCTCACTCGGGTATTATAGAAAAACTCACCAGCCTGAACATAAACCCCTACATCACAAGATGGGTTGCCAAGTGGCTTACAGGCAGAAATCACACGGTAAGAATAGTGGGCTCCAGGTCGGACTCTAAACCAGTCACCACACCAGTGGTGTCCTGCAAGGCTCGGTTCTGGGACCCCTACTGTTCAGCATATATTTCTCAGAAGTACAGGCAAACACAGGAGGACTATGGCTAACCAAGTTTGCCGATGACTGCAAACTGGAAGCCATAACTGACTCTCCAGCTGACATGGACATCCTCCAAAAAGGCCTTACTGAGACAGACACCTGGTGTCAAAGTCATGGCCTCAAGCTAAATGCCAAAAAATGCATAGTCATCCCATTTGGGAAAAACAAAACACCCATGAATTACCACATAGGCGGCAGCCCCCTTAATACAGAAGAGGTAATAAGAGATCTGGGGACCCAGGTAAATAGTAATCTCTCCTTTGACAATCATATTGCCAAAGTAGTTAGGAAATCCTTCTATATGGCCCATCTAATTACTAAGGGGTTCACATCTAGAAATAAAAAGGTTATAGTGCCCCTCTACTTGTCACTCATCAGACCCATCATAGAGTACAATGCCCCATTTGGGATGTACCTCACAAGACACTTCCAACAGCTTGAAAGACCACAACAGCACCTCACCAAGATGATTACTGGCCTCAAACATATGTCCTATGCAGCCCAACTGAAAAACTCTGGCTGTACTCAGTGGCATATCACTTACTCAGAGGTGATCTCTGCCTGACTTACAAAGCCATGTCCAACTCAGAATTGATGGACATGCTCCACATAAAGAAATCCAAGTCACTGTGAGCCACATTCTCTAGTGAGCTAAACCTCACCACAACAATAAATAGAACATGCTGGAGGGATAGATTCCTGTCACAGAAACTCCCCATGCTTTGGAACAAAATTCCTAACTACATTAGGCAGAGCCCCTCACTAACACCCTTCAAGAGAAGCCTTGACGAGTGGATGGGTAACAGAAAATACAACCCTAGGATCACTTCATTGGCTCTGCTTGACAGGGGTCAGTTAATTAATCAATGGGGCAGCAAAAGCCGACACACTCTGCCTAGGCTTATAAATGCCCTTGGGCAGATAGCCTAGTACTTACCTATGAACCTATGAACCTAAGAGTACAGTGCATGTATATAAGGATCCTGTACCAAGTCACTCTAATAAGCCTTGACTGTTTAGTCATACTACCAATTGGATAATAATATTGCACAGTAATAATTGGACACCCTTTTAAGGGCCTTTGAGTAGCTGATAATTATTAGTGGGTGGTGGCAGGGTACTACCATATAGTTTGGGGAAAGGGTGCACAGCTGCAGAACCTGTGCCAGCCTTCCCCAGGAGTGTCTGTGTGGTTGTATAAACTCTTCTCAAAGTGTACGAGTGTGTGTGTCAGCTACTTGGGCAGGGACACAAAGCACTGGTTGGACAGAGAGGGTGCTAGAGGTTTTACCTTGCTCACTAGGCTGAGAGCTGGACCATATCGCTGTGCCAGTGAGGAGTCTTATTGGGGACCTGGAGAGCAAGGGAGCAACCAGCTCTGGACTGACTGTGATCTCTGTGTGCTCTTAAGGGAAATTGCACTTTACTGTGTGTATTTGTTATCCTTTCCTCATATATGAGATGCCCTCTCTGATGTTAGTGGTGAGGATTGAGGCTCCTTGATTGCTGGTCCAGGGCATGAACATCACATTTATGGTGGCAGTGGTGGGATATCCACATCACATATTAATTAGTTGACAAATACTAATTGGCTTGTAGAGGTGTAGGTAGAGTGAATCCGGTAGCTTGTGTACAGTGAGCTTTGAAGGTGTTTTGTACTCTAAAACAGCCATGCAGTGAATACTCATAGTTCAGATCACAATTGTTTTATTTCTTTTGTTAGCTTAATTAGTCAGGGTGAGCAGGCAGCATGTCAGCAGAGGATTATGGAAAGCTGACAAGGAGCCAGCTGGCAGAGATGTGCCAGGCTAGGGGACTGGTGCATGGAAATCTGACTAAGGCAGACCTGATTGCAGCCTTGGTTACAGCTGCATCAGAAAACAGCAACCAGGCGGACAATCAGACTGGCAGTGGAGATATAATACTCTCGGAGAATGGACAGCTCAACCTTTCTGCAGTGGACTTAAAAATCCAGCTGAAGCTAAAGAAACTTGAGTTGGAGGCCAGGCATGTGGAATTAGAAGAAGTTGAGAGACTGAGGCATCTAGAGAGTGAGGAGAATGAGAAACTGCTACACCTAAAAGATGAGACAAAAGAGAGGCAGAGGCAGCATGAGAAGGAGATGCTGACTCTTTTCCAGAGTCATGGAGATAATGGGGAAGGGAGTAACTGGACCCCAGAAGCAGAAATGGTTAGCAAATTTCTTCCACAGTTTAAAGAGGGGGATAATTTTGATAGTTTCATTCATATGTTTGAGAGGATATGTAAACAGTATGAAGTTGACCAAGGGCTCTGGGTACAGTTCCTGACCCCCTTACTCCACGGTAAAGCTGTAACTGTAGTATCTGAAATGTCTGATGTTGCATGTTTTGATTATACTGCTGTAAAAAATTGTCTATTAGTTTTTTAAGCTAGCACCTGAAACGTATAGGAAAAAGTTTTGTGAGCATAGACACAAGGCAGATGAAAGTGTGTGTGAATCATCATCTTCTTTCAGCTGTTCCCGTTAGGGGCTGCCACAGTGGATCATCTGTTTCCATTTCTACCGGTCCTCTGCATCTTGCTCTGTCACACCAACCACCTGCATGTTCTCTCTCTCCACATCCATAAACCTTATCTTAGGCCTTCCTCTATTCCTGTTACCTGGTAGCTTCATCCGTAGCATCTTTTTCCCAATATACTCAGCATCCCTCCTCAGCACATGTCTAAACCAACGTAATCTTGCGTCTCTGGCTTTGTCTCCAAACCTTCCAACCTGGGCTGACCCTCTAATATACTTATTCCTAATCCTGTCCACCCTCGTCACACCCAGTGCAAATCTTAACATCTTTAACTCTTCCACATCCAGCTCAAACTCCTGTCTTTTTGTCAATGCACTGTCTCTAACCCATATAACATAGCTGGACTCACTACCCTCTTATAGACCTTCCCTTTCACTCTTACTGGTACTCATTTGTCACAAATCACTCCTGACACTCTTCTCTACCCACTCCACCCTGCCTGTACTCTCTTCTTCACCTCTCTTCCACACTCACCATTACTCTGAACTACTGACCCCAAGTATTTAAAGTCATCCACTTTCACCACCTCTACTCCCTGCATCCTCACCATTCCTCTATCCTCCCTCTCATTCACACACATATATTCTGTCTTAGTCCTGCTGACCTTCATTCCTCTTCTCTCTAGAGCATATCTCCATCTTTCTAGGGTCGTCTCCACCTGTTCCCTACACTCAATACAGATCACAATGTCATCTGCAAACATCATAGTCCACAGGGACTCCTGTCTGATCTCATCTGTCAACCTCTCCATCACCATTGCAAATAAGAAAGGGCTCAGAGCTGATCCTTGATGTAATCCCACCTCCACCTTAAATGCATCTGTCACTCCCACTGCAGACATCACTGCTGTCACACTACCCTCGTACATATCCTGTGCCACTTTTGCATACTTTTCTGACACTCCCAACTTCCTCATACAATACTACAACTCCTCTCTAGGCACCCTGTCATAGCAAACATCGCATCTGTTGTGCTCTTTCCCGGCATGAAACCATACTGCTGATCACTAATCATCACGTCCCTTCTTAACCTAGCTTCCACTACTCTTTCCCATAACTTCATGCTGTGACTGATCAATTTAATCCCTCTGTAGTTACTACAGCTCTGCACATAACCCTTATTCTTATGTTGCTGAATTGAGCACTTATTTCCATAGGTTGGTGAGTGGATGTCAGGTCACCACTTTTGAAGGGCTGGCAGACCTTTTGGTGAGGGAACAAGTCCTTAGCACATTGACTGAGGAAATGAGGCTCTGGTTTGCTGACAGACAGTGTGCTATTTCAGATGAGTTGGGGAAGAAGGGAAACCTATACCTGGCAAGCAGGGCAGCCCAGCACAGGAAGGGGACCCCCCAGTACTGCTCATGGGTCTAAAGGAACCCATGGTGGGCAGCACAGACTACCACAAGAGAATCTGCCAGAAGCAGGGGAAACCACTAGTCCTGGTACACGCCCAGGAGCTAGGGTTAAATATTTTCAATGCAACCAGTGGGGCCATGTAGCATACAGGTGTCCACAGAGGCAAGGCGGGGAACCAAAGGTGATGGAGCCAGTAAGTGGGAAAGACAAAATGCCAGTAGTAGGTTGTCTTGAGACAACAGAGATATGGAACAACCATCCTGCAGATGTCCTGATAGGGAAGGAACTGGATGAGGCAGTACCATGTGCTTATGCAGTTACATGCAGTCAGGCTAGGAGACAAGCATGTGGGTCTGGTAGCCTGGGGGAGACCCAGACAGACTGCATACTTGCAGCCAGGACTGGTGAGGTGGTTACTTTAAGGAGGGAGCTACTCTGCAGCAGTGAGACTGAATGTGAGCCACAGCTGCTTGGGGCACTGATGGTCCCTTGGACAAAGTGACTGCAAAAGTAGAGGTGAGTAGCAGTACCCAGGCTGACAGTGAAGCACCACTGTTAGAGGATGATATACTTCCTGTAGAAGGGGAGCTGGGAAGGGTTACAATGAGAGAGATGAGACAGGCTTAGCGCTCGGACCCTACATTGCAAGCCCTGAGGCAGGTAGCCAGGGAGGAAACTGATTCTTAAGTAAAAGGGGAATCTGTATACTGCAACAAAGGTTACTATACAGAGAGTGGACCCTGATGGAGGGCTAGAAGGTGAGAGTGTACAGCAGTTGGTAGTGTCTAGAGCCTACCATCTTGCACTTCTAGCCATAGCCCATGATATTCCCTTTGCAGGTCATATGGGCATAAAACATACAAAGAGGCATATTATGCAGAACTTCTATTGGCCTGGAATTTCCAGAGATGTAACAGGGTACTTCAGGACCTGTGAGCAATGCCAAAAGGTAGGCAAGGCAGGAGACAAGATGAGACCTCCTTTGATGCCTTTGCCTGTGATTGAGGAGCCATTTCAGGGGGTAGCTATGGATATTGTGGGTCCTCTGAGTACTCCAAGGCCTACAAGGAAAAAGTATATCCTACCTGTAGTGGATTATGCTACACAATACCCTGAGGCAGTAGCTTTGTCCTCCATTGAGGCAGAGAAGGTGGCAAATGCTTTGTTAGAGACTTTCAGCAGGGTAGGTTTCCCAAAAGAAATACTGACTAACAGAGGTGCCAATTTCATGTCAGACCTGTTGTACAGCAGTTGGTAGTGCCTAGAGATTACTATCTGACACTTCTAGCCATAACCCATGATATTCCCTTTGCAGGTCATATGGGCATAAAACATACAAAGAGGCATATTATGCAAAACTTCTATTGGCCTGGAATTTCCAGAGATGTAACAGGGTACTGCAGGACCTGTGAGCAGTGCCAAAAGGTAGGCAAGGCAGGAGACAATGTGAGAGCTCTTTTGATATCTTTGCCTGTGATTGAGGTGCCATTTCAGAGGGTAGCTATGGATATTGTGGGTCCTCTGAGTACCCCAAGTTCCACATGGAAAAAGTATATCCTAGTGATTGTAAATTATACTACACGATACCCTGAGGCAGTGGCTTTGCCCTCCATTGAGGCAGAGAAGGTGGCAAATGCTTTGCTAGAGATTTTCAGCAGGGTAGGTTTCCAAAAGGAAATACTGTCTGACAGAGGTGCCAATTTTATGTCAGACCTGCTGGCTTGTCTGTGGAAGTCCTGTGGGGTGAAGCACATGAAGACCACCCACTACCATCCCCAGACTAATGGTCTTGCTGAGAGGTTAAACTCTACAATCAAGTCCATGCTATGGGCATTTGCAGATCAGTTTAAGAGGGAGTGGGACAAATATTTACCCCATCTGTTGTTTGCTTACAGAGAAGTTCCCCAGGAATCCACAGGTTTTTCACCCTTTGAGTTGCTGTATGGGCATAGGGTGAGGGGACCTCTAGATTTAATTTGAGATGAATGGGAAGGTGAGTGCGAGTCTCACAAGGAGTCGGTTGTGGCATATGTCCTAAACCTTATGAGAAGACTCAGGGAACTCTTGGGCTTGGTCCAGGAGAACCTGGCAGAAGCCTAACAACAGAAAAATGTGTGGTATGACAGGAATGCTCAAGCTAGAGAGTATGCTGTGAGGCAGCAGGTAATGGTTCTCATTCCTGTCAGATGCAACAAGCTGCAAGCAGCTTGGGAGGGACCCTACAAGGTGGTAAGAAAGGTAAGTGATGTTAACTACATGGTGGAACTGCTAGGCAGAAGGCAGGGGCACAAATTGTACCATATTAACATGATGAAACCTTACCATGCTAGGGAGGCCCTTGTGCTGAGCATTTGCAATAGATTGCAGGAGGAGTCTGAGGGAGATCTGGGGACTAATCTCCTCAGTGAGGCTAGGGCTGACACCTAAGTGGAAGGGGTAGCAATGTCCCAGCAGCTATCTCCTACCCAGGTTCAGGAAATCCGAGCAGTGTTGCAGAAATTTGGGGACATGTTCACTGGGAAATGAGGGTGCACCTACCTGGCAGGCCCCTTATAGAGTGCCTGAGAGAGTCAAACAGACTTTGAGGGAGGAGGTACAGGAGATGTTGGAACTAGGTTTGATTCAAGAATCCAACAGTCCCTGAGCCTCCCCAGTGGTGCTGGTGCCAAAGAAGGATGGCAGCACCAGGTTCTGTGTGGACTATAGAAAATTAAATAGTCACACAGAGTTGGATGCTTATCCCATGCCTAGGACAGATGAGGCCCTAGAGCAGCAGGGTGAGGCTAAGTATCTTACAACTATTGATCTTACCAAGGGTTACTGGCAGGTATCCTTGACTCCCAGTGCTAGAGAGAAGTCAGCCTTTGTGACTTCTTTTGGCTTGTATGAGTTCACAAAGATGCCCTTTGGGATGAAAAATGCCCCAACAACTTTCCAGATGCTGGTAGATTGTATCCTAGCAGGAGCAGGAGGGTTTGCCCTTGCTTACCTAGATGATATTGCCATCTACAGCCATTCCTGGCCAGAGCACCTTCAGCATGTCAGAGAGGTGCTGGGCAGACTACAGAGGGCAGGTTTGACCATTAAGCCGAGCAAATGTAAGGTGGGTATGGTAGAGGTCTCCTACCTATGACATAGAGTCGGGAGTGGTAAGATAAGGCCAGAACCTGCCAGAGTGAAAGCCATTCATGCATAGCCTGCACCTGTTACTAAAAAGCAGGTGAGGGCATTTTAGGGACAGCAGGGAACTACAGAAAGTGTGTCCCCGGTTACAGTACCATAGCTGCTTCCCTTACAGACCTGACAAGGAAGAACAGGCCAGATAAGGTATTGTGTACCCCAGCATGTGAGCAGGCATTCCAAAAGCTTAAAGAAGCTTTGGGAGGACCCCCTGTGTCAGTCAGTCCAGATAACAGCAAATAATTTGTTGGTGGATGCTTTGAACCATGGGGTGGGGGCTGTATTTAGCCAGATTGCTTCAGAGGGGTAAGAGCACCCAGTGATTTATCTCAGTCATAGGCTCCAACCCAGGGAGGAATGCTATGCAGCTGTAGAAAAGGAATGTCTAGCCATAGTGTGGGCATTGTAGAAACTTCAGCCTTATCTGTATGGAAGGAAATTCACTGTTATGACAGATCACAACCCCCTAACATGGTCCAGCCAGCAAAATGCCAAGTTGGCTTGCAAGCATATGATATGTCAGTGCAGCACCGCAGTGGGAGTAGCAATGCCAATGCAGATGGGCTCTCAAGACAGGGAATGGGGTAGGTGTACTCAGATAGACCTGACCCTCTCAAGCAGTGTTTCTCAAGGGTCACTTGAAAAACTAGCTTGAGTTATCCAGCGGGGAGAAATGTGAAGGCTGCCAGTCTAGCCAGATAGAATTGTGCAGATAATTCTATCATTTGTAAATATGAATGTTGAACTACAGACTTGTTTTCTTAATTGAAAGAAAATACTGTGAAATGAACTACAAGAGTGTTTTCTTGAAAGAATATGCTGTGAAATGAACTTAAAACAATGTAGCAACATTGCCCTCTGCTGTAAAGAAAGCTAAGTCAAGCATTTCTTGTCTGTCCTTTGGAGTTAAAATGATTTCATGTCTGTCCCTTTGAAGTTAAAATTTGGAGTCAATGAGTCTGGTGTGAAGCATCCTGCCTATTGTTTTAACTTAAGGAATAATTACTAGAGTTTACATGTGGAATGCTTTTTATGGCTGTTGTTGCCTGCAGCTGCAAGATAGCAAGAATGTAGTATCTGTCAGCATGGGAACCCCAGGAAAGTGTAAAAAAATGATGTAATGGGAATCAGGACAGAAGATAGCAATTTAAACAGAGAGAATTAAAAGGCATTAGCATTTTTGTCTTGCCCATCCAACTCATCAGCACTCTGTCTGTTTTCTTATGTAAGTTATCTTAGACTTGTGTTTTCTTTTAGAAATAGCTAGGAACTAGAAAGATTAGACTAAGTGTTTTTTCTGTGATGTCAGAACTATACTACTGAATTATTTTAAGTAATTCTCTGTGATCTCTGAACTCTTGACTAGCACTGTGTAGTAAGAGTTATTGTCTTGTGTTTTTATTATTTATTATTAAATATTTTAAAACCTTTCAACTGTGGCTGTTTTGTGTAGAGATAAGTTAAGCTCTAAGAATATACTGCATGTATATAAGGATCCTGTACCAAGTCACTCTAATAAGCCTTGAATGTTTAGTCATACTACCAACTGGATAATAATATTGCACAGTAATAATTGGACACCCTTTTAAGGGACTTTGAGTAGCTGATAATTATTAGTGGGTGGTGGCAGGGTACTACCATATAGTTTGGGAAAAAGAGGCACAGCTGGAGAACCTGTGCCATCCTTCCCCAGGAGTTTCTTTGGGTTGTATAAACTTTTCTCAAAGTGTGTGTGTGTGTGTGTGTGTGTGTGTGTGTGTGTGTGTGTGTGTGTGTGTGTGTGTGTGTGTGTGTGTGTGTGTGTGTGTGTGTGTGTGTCGGCTACCTGGGCAGGGACATAAAGCACTGATTGGACAGAGAAGGTGCTAGAGGTTTTAGCTTGCCCACTAGGCTGAGATCTGGACCCTATAGCTGTGCCAGTGAGGAGTCTTATTGGAGATCTGAAGAGCAAGGGAGCAACCAGCCCCGGACTGACTGTGATCTCTGTGTGCTCTTAAGGGAAATTGCACTTTACTGTGTGTATTTGTTATTCTTTCCTCATATATGAGACACCCTTTCTGGTGTTAGTGGTGAGGATAGAGGCTCCTTGATTGCTGGGCCAGGGCACGGGTTTCACACAGGCCAACATTAAGTGACTCTGGCTAACAAAGTTTGCAGATCACTGCAAACTGGGAGCCATTATTGAATCCCCAAACGATGTGCGTATTCTACGAAAGCGCCTTACAGAAACAGATGCTTGGTGCCAGAGCCATGGGCTCAGGCTTAATGCCAAGAAATGCATAGTTATCCCCTTTGGGAAAAACCATGTACCCATGAATTACCACATAGGTGCCAGTACAATAAACACTGAAAGTGTGATGAGAGACTTAGGGACACAGGTGGACATTGGTCTCACCTTCGATAACCACATCACCACAATGTTCAGGAAATCCTTCTATGTGGCACACCTCATCACTAAGAGCATTCCATCCAGAAAAAAGGAGGTCATTTTCCCACTGTACTCATCCCCTCATTAGACCCATTATAGAGTACAATGCCCTGTTTGGTATGTACCTCACAAGACATCTGCAACAGCTGGAAAGACCACAGAAATACCTCACTAAAAGAATCACAGGCCTAAACCAGATGCCCTATGCTGACCATCTAAAAGAACTCCAGCTATACTCTGTGGCATATCGTCTATTCAGAGGCAATCTCTGCTTAACATACAAGGCCATGTCAAACCCTGAGCTGTTGGACATGTTCCACTTAAAAAAATCCAACTCCTTCAGAGCTACACGCTCCAGGGATCTAAACCTTGTCATCACAATGAACAAAACATGCTGAAGGGATAGTTTCCTGACCCAGAGACTCCCCATACTCAGGAATAGACTGCCCATACATGTCAAGCAGAGCATCTCCTTGGCCCTCTTCAAAAGGAACCTGACGACTGGATGGGAGATAGGAAATTCACCCCAGAGATCATGTCAGTCGCCCTGCTAGACAGGGGTCCAGGGAAGTAAATATTGTGGGAAGAAATATCCAGGGAATTGTTATGGCTAGGCTTGTATTGGCCCTAGGGCCAATAGCCTAGTACCAACCTCTGAACCTATCTATGTATATATATACATATATAGCTGTAGATGCATTCACACACGCACACACACACACACACACACACACACACACACACACACACACACACACACACACACACACACACACACACATTGTGTGTGTGTGTGTGTGTGTGTGTGTGTGTGTGTGTGTGTGTGTGTGTGTGTGTGTGTGTGTGTTGCTAGATACATAGATATATAGACAGACAGCTAGATAGATAGATAGATAGATATGTATGTATATATATATATATATATATATATATATAGAGAGAGAGAGAGAGAGAGAGAGAGAGAGAGAGAAAATGGCTGAGAAAAAAGCAGAGCTATTTCTTAGAGAATGACAAGTATTTTGCCATGTGGTAGGGTAGAAGAACAAAAAAATCTGCAGCCCAGGAGTAAGTGATTTGGCTAGGCATTGGGCCTGACAGTATGGAGACTGGCAGGACGTGTGATCTATCTGCAAGTTATTTGGTCATCTGACCAAACTGTTAGCAGATCCTAAGAGCGACTAAATATGTTATGCTGGGACCAGGATATGAGTGTCCTGAGGTTGTGGCCCAAACTACTACCAGATCCCAGTGGGGAATAAATATGTTACACTGGGACCACCAGGATTTGAATGATCCTGATATTGTGGCCCAAGCTGTTACCAGGTCCCAGTGGAGACTATGTATTACATGCTAGGATCAGGCATATGAGTGACTCTGAGATTATGGCCTAATCAGAATGGAAACTTGGCCTGCAGGGTTAATGGTAGGTGTAAGTAAGGCTCATACAAGTATAACAATTCATATAAGGTTATAATATCACCTCCTGAAAATTATATATACCAACTTCGAGATTGCACTACAGTGGGGAAAAGGGTAAATTCCCCATTAAAGCTGGTCTTTGTAGATTGCTGTACAGTAGGGATTGGATAACTTAACCTTTTCCCCAATGTAGTGTAATCTCGGAGTTGGTGTATATATATATATATATATATATATATATATATATATATATATATATATAATTTACAGGTGGTGTGTGATATGTACTATAAAAAATGTAATGGTTTGTATAATTTTTAAAGACTGCAAAATTATTATTATTAATATGTATTGCAATAGTTTGGAGCTTTTCTCCCCAGGCCTCCGCTGAAAATGGTCTCCTACTCAGTTGGACTTTCCTCTTAATAAAATGTTAATAAATAAATAAAATAAATAATTAAAAATTCTGAATAAAGACTATGGGGGAATTCAGTAAAGCCTACATGGAGTGATTTTACATGTAGGCAGAGTGGCACAGTGGTAACTTGGAATCCAGCAGCTGTGCAATCCAGGAAACAAAGCCGAGGGGCATGCATGAACCTGCGAACACGGAAGTGTCCGTGGCATGCAAATCACCTCATAAACAGGTGAAATGCATGCAAATTAGGGTGTTTGGTGATCCAGGAAGCAGACAGGTATCCGGGCAAAATCTGTGGTGGTGTTAGAAGTGTACACGGAAAATGTCCATATACAAAAATGTAAAAATTGAACAGGGGCTGTAAAAGTCCAATTAAAAGGTCAGAATTGCCATGGTAGACACAGATATGTGTAAAACCCTGCCCTGTGAGTCCAAAAACTAATGCAAAATAATATAAAATAATATTTTTTAATACCCATATTACATTTGTGTGGTACGGAGCAATGCACAAATATGCCGTTATGCAAAAATAAATAAATAAATAAAATATTTAAAAACTAAAAATAAGACATATGTAAGAATAATGCATTGTAGGGCTCTGCATGCAGTATGTACGATGGTAGATTTCAGTGGTTGCTAAGCAGCCAGGCTCAGGAATAGTGACGTATCCAGGTTATGTGCAAGGATCTGTATACAAATAAGCTGGGGTTACTGAATAGCAAAAAATGGGCCACTGTATCCACAGATAAAACATGTAGCCCCAGAACCATGCTGGTGTCAGTAAAACAGATAGCGTATAGGTTCATATGTTCATAGGTAGGTACTGGGCTATCTGCCCGAAGGCATATATTAGCCCAGCCACGTTGTGCGGTATTCACCACCCCTTTGGTTAGTTCCCTAGGCCCTTGATCTAGCAGCTAGTACCCTTGGCCTCTATCTAGTAGAGCTGTTGGTATGATCCCTGGTGTGAACCTTCTGTTACCCATCCACTCAGCAAGATTCCTCTTGAAGAGTGATAGTGAGGGGCTCTGTCTTATGTAGATTGGGACCTTGTTCCATAGCAAGGGAAGTCTTTGTAAAGGGAATCTATCCCTCCAGCATGTTCTATTCATTGTTGTGCTGAGGTTTATATCCCTAGAGCGTGTAGCTCGAGTGGATGTGGTTTTGCTAAGATGGAGCATGTTCAATAGTTCTGGGTTGGACATGGTTCTGTATGTTAGACAGAGATCACCTTTGAGAAGGTGGTATGCAACAGAGAAAAGCCTTAGTTTTTTCAATCATGCTGCATAGGGCAACTGTTCGAAGCCAGTAATCCTCTTAGTGAGGTACCTCTGTGGTCTCTCCAGCTGCTTGAGATGCCTGGCCACGTACATTCCAATTGGTGCATTGTACTCAATCATGGGTCTGATGAGGGAAGAGTAGAGGGGCACCACTACCTGCTTAGATCTTGATGCGAACCCTTTCATGATCAGATGGGTCACCCAGAAGGATTTTCTAACCACCTTGGCAACATGGTTATCAAAAGAAAGCTGACTATGTACTTGGGTCCTTAGATCCCTTATTACTTCTTCAGATTTCAGGGGGTTACCTCCTATGTGGTAGTTCATGGGTACTCTGTTTTTTCCAAAGGGGATTACTTCGCATTTTTTAGCATTTAGCTTGAGACCATGGCTTTGACACCATGCATCAGTCTCATTAAGGCCCTTCTGGAGGATATCCATATCGGCCGGAGACTCTATTATAGCACCCAGTTTGCAGTCGTCAGCAAACTTGGTCAGCCACAGCCCTTCAGTGCTTGCCTGTACTTCTGAGAAGTATATGCCAAACAGGAGGGGCCCCAGGACAGAGCCCTGAGGCACACCGCTCATTACTGGTCTGGATTCGGACATAGATCCTGCTACTCTTACTTTGTGGGATCTGTCTGAGAGCCAGTTTGTGATCCATCTTGTGACATAAGAGTTTATGCCCAGGTTGGTGAGTTTATCAATAATACCAGAATGGGGAATGGTGTCAAATGCTTTAGCAAGGTCAACGTAAACCTTAAAAGGTTAAAGGGATAGATGCCCTTTGCAAGCTGACATAAAAAGGGTATGTGTCATTATACGTTTAAGTGGATTGGAGCTCAGCGGTGCCCGTTTGTGCGCCGCTCAGCTCAGCTGAGCAGGGTGTGTGTCTAGTGCTGCTAAGCTTTGTTTAGTTGCAGGGCACATGTTTTAGCTGACTTAAGCTATGCTGAGTGTGCCCTTGCATGGGGGTGTGTCCAGACTGCTCAGCACTGTTTACACCAATGCTGCGGATTTGAGTGCCACTCTGTAGTGCTTAGCAGGAAAAGCATTTAAAAAAAAAAGAAACTAGCTTGGAAAAGCCAATCATGTATAAATTACTGATAAACCCTGTTCCACTGACACTGGGCCATTCAAACCCCTCAATGATATACCTGGAAGGTGGAATGCATGACAGTTAGCCAGTTACACAGGCTGCATCTACAGCACACTACTATAAAGTATGCATACACCCCACAATCTGATTTTCCCACATACTCTGCACCATTGGAGTGCAGACTTGGGAATTTTAACTGACAAAATACTAGGGGCTGCTGCTGCTATGCTACATCTGTATGTGCTAGAGGCTGAGGGCAGTGCTGCTGCTGCTGCTGCTGACAATAGGCCTAGACTGAGATGAGAAGAGTGTTCAGGCCCAGGGTAACCTTCCAGGAGCTACATGAGCTGGAGATTGTAGAGCAGTACAGGGTGAACAGGAACATACTACAAGAACTCAATGAGCTTCACCTACCTCAGCTCAGACCCAGAGCCAACAGATGATAACCCATCCCATTGGAAATAAAGGTACATGTAGCCCTTAGAATACTAGCTACAGGTACTTTTTAAGGACCAACTGGGGACATGATGGGGGTCCACGGTACTCCACCACTTCCCGGCTGCCATACAAACACATGCTAGTGAGCACATTTATTTACCTTGCACCCCTGAGGAGAGGGATAGCAGTATGCATCTCTTCCACCATGTAGCACACTACCCTGAGGTACTGGGTGCCATAGACTGCACTCATGTCCACATCAAAGCACTGCTTGGTGAGGAGGGTAGAGTCTATGCCAACCGCAAGGGGTATCACTTCATCAACTAACAGGTCATGTGCAATGCCCATGGCATTATCGTGAGTGTATGCACTGACAGCCTTCGCAGTTATCATGACTCCCATATCTGGCATGCATCACAGCTGTACCAGATGTTTGTCATAGGGGGTATCCCATACGGCCATCTACTGGGGGATGCTGGCTATGGAATGGAACTGTGGATGATGGCACCCATCAGAAATGCACACACAACTATTGAAAAATGCACACGCACAATCTAGGAACATCATAGAGTGTGTGTTTGGGTTGCACAAGTCATGGTTCCATTGCCTCATATATCTGGTGGAGCCCTGCAGTATTCTTCAGCCACATGTGCACAGATGTTCACAGTATGTGCCATGCTACACAATATGATCCTGCAGAAACAGCTGCAGCAGGATCATCACAGGGAAAGGACACACAGGCCCCCCCACCAGTGCCAAAGTCCCCACAGCCACACCCACAGTGGGACTCGGAGGAGGAACCCCCTGAGCCTGTCCCTGTAGGCAGACATAGGTATGCCTAGTATGCCCTGGCCTTGGCAAAGAGGCAATGCATACCACATGCACTGAAAACCTAAGGTCCTAGGGACTGACATCTCACTCTGACTCAATAACAAAGTAAAAAGAATGCTAACCACACCACACAACCTGTACCTTGCCACATATTGGCTGTGTACTGTGTGCATTACACAGAGTCAGCCCTGAAGTACTGTTATCTCAACTGCTGCATTCACAAGGTAAGTCACTCTTCTTCACAACAAAGGTATGGGGTACTAGACTATGGTAGTATATGCATGGATCTGCTGCATGTATGCAAGGGAATAGAGTGGGCTACTGGGCTACCTGCAGAGAGCTAACAGCTATGTGGGACAACAGAAACTCTCTGTCTAATACTGGCTGCCCCATAATATGCAGTAGGCCACAAGGCAGCAAAACTCACTGTAGTATGTGACGGATATGTGAAACAGTGGGGTCACAGTCAATCCTAGAGTCCCCTACCCCCAAAAGAGTCATGTTCCCATACAACTGCAGTAACAGTATGTTTGCAAGGTTATAACAGCAGACCACACAATCCCATTGCTGTCCCAAACAACCTTGTGACTTGTTCTATTTCCTCAATATGCAGGGGTCATAGTGCATATCTGTCTGATGTTGATAGTGTCAGGAATTAAAGTTCACTTTCTGGTGTGGCTTAGCATGATTGGTGGTGTTCATGTTTCAAAGCTGCCTGCACCTACAATTTTGTATGTGAGGTACCCCTATGGTAGGAGGCCCTTGGACTGACAATATGTCACTATTTCTTACTGCAAGAAAGCTGGACAAAGCCAGAGACAATGGAGGGACAGGTGGCCATAGCTATGGACATTACACATGCTATGAGTAACCTAAAAGGTGGCTAGTATAACAGCAGGTTGTAACTAGTCAGAGTAGCAGCAGGATGTAAAGCCCATCATGTAACTGTGTCAGTACCTACAACAAGTCAGTGGGCACCATGTAGTAGTACATTAACAAAAATACACACCTGTCTGAGGAGCAGAGCAGAGACATTGGGGCTGAATGCTGGACATCCTGCTAAACATGTAGAGTCAGAGGTGTGAAGTCTGTAACCCTGTGTGTGGTGTTACATCATGTGCCCCAGTCACAGCAAACCTACAACTACTTAGAGGAGAAAATATGGACAAAGCTATGAACAGGAGTGGGACAAAGGCCCACATAGAAGCAGAAGGATTAACCACTGGCCACATGAATGTAAAACAAGGAAAGAATAACAGGTTGGGCAGTAGCATGAGTTCCCTGCTGTGTATGGAGTCAGTACCTCAAATGTCTCTCATCAGTTCCTAACGTCAAACTATAATGATGTGCCATTGATGTACCAGAAAATCACAATGCTATGTAAAATATTTCTGTCCTCTTTGATTTTTTCCAGCCTAACTTCTAATGTTCTTTGTAAATATAAACGTTTTATTTCCTCTTATCCCAGACCTATTTCTCTCAGACTATAGTATATTATTAGACCTATTTTTAGTATTGTACCCGAATTTTAAAATGGGAGGTACTTAGACCTATATGATAATTTCTGTATTAACCTGCAACATTGTATGTAAAAATGTTTTTTTTGCTATTTTTTTGCACGGAGCTTATCTCCCCAGGCCTCTACTGAAAATGGACATGTATCCAGTTAGACTAGCCCGGTCAACAAATGTAAAATAAAAATAAATAAAAAATGTATCACACACATGATGCAAAATCCGGTACACTCTATTACAATCTGAACACACTCTAGGTATGACTCATATATTATGTGCCACTCACAGCCAGGAAATCCCTTGGACATAATATCAGGGAGATGCTGGACTGTTGAATCAGGTGCAACAGCCAATTGGCTGTAGCACACAAAATTCCGGACTGGAGTACAGGTAGGTCTGGCCTGGAGTCACCTTGGAAGTACTGAAGGTCACACTGGGCATGCTCCTGCATTTAGCTAATTTCAGCCCATGTCTGATGCCTCATCTGCCTGAAGAACTGAGGTGTGTATTATATCTCTGTGCATAGACACAACTATGTTTATTTATTTTATTTTATTTTTATTTTATTTTACATTTGTTGACCGGGCTAGTCTAGCTGGATATATGTCCATTTTCAGTAGAGGCCCGGGGAGATAAGCTCCAACATTCAAAATGAAATTACATTAAAAAAAACATGTGAAAAAACTTTACAGCAGTACATGAACATAGGCAAATAAAGATAACATTTTAACTGGTGACAAAGTTATAAAGTACAAATTGCAGAAAGTAGAACATTTAGATAAGAATATTATTAGAAAATATTGCTTAAAGTGGTATTTATCGTGAATACTAGCATAATGTATAGTAATAGAGGATACAGGATAGTATGAAGAAGCCTGGCAGATATGTTAGTATATCATGTGGTATGAGAAGTGGAAAGAATACATATATATAGAAATAATTATATATATATATATATATATATATATATATATATATATATATAAATACCAATATGTAGATAGTGAGAAGGAGATATAGAATCAGTGGATGTAAATATGAGGTAGATACAGTGGTCTAAAAGATGTAGAATGTAGTCAGGTGTCAGGGGCTAAAGTTAGTCAGGATTACTACAGGGGCACAGCCATTGTGATTTAAGGTAGAGTTTAAGTTTCTTTTTTAAAGAGAGATTTTGAGGGAATAGAAGAAAGTTCATAGGGGAGGAGGTTCCAGTGTTTTCCAACAGTGTTAGAGAAGAGGGAGTCTCCAGCTTTGTTGTTTGCTTTGTCAATATTTACAAGAAGTTTGTGTGCTGATCTTAGGGAGTTTAGGTTGTGGTAGGGGTGAATAAGAGTAGATAGTATAGGTGTTTTGTTAGGTTGATATAGAAGTTGATGGGTTATGGCTAGTTGATTAGTTGTTGCTGAAATTCTAGCCAACCTAGTTGTTTTAGATTAGTACAGTGGTGGGTTCTAAAAGGGTTGCCTGTGGCAACTCTGGCTATGCTGTGGTAGGAGTTTTCTAGCTTAAACAGATTCTTTTTTAATAAGTTAGTATAAGTGGGTGAGGCATAGAGAAGGGGTGAGATAAGATGTGAGTGGGCAATAGTTATTCTAGAATCTGGAGTGAGGAAAGGTTTGATTTTGTAAAAAGAGCCTATTTTTTTATTAATATTTTTCAAAGTGTTGCTTATGTGGGTATCGAAGTTAAGGTTGTTGTCAATGGTAACGCCTAGTAGTTTTGTAGTATAATCTTGTGATATAGGTGTGGCATTTTTAGTTGTTATTGTAAAGTCTATGTGGGGAGATTTACTGGAAGGTGTGAAGAGGAGGAGTTTGTTTTTTTTTGGGTTTAGTAGGAGACAGCGTTGAGAAAACCATTCTTCTACAGAATTAAAAATGTGTTGAGTAAGGGAGTGAAGTTCAGAGACAGATTTTGCTGAGCAAATTCGTGTAGAATCATCTGCGTATTGTATGCATGTAGCTTGAGGGACTACTTGTTGGAGGTCATTGATAAATAAAGAGAATAGAAGGGGGCCCGGAATGGACACTTGATGGACACCAATGTTAACTGGTAGCTGGGAAGATAGAGTGGAGTTCCAGAGTACTGCTTGATGTCTATTATTTAAGTAGGATTTAAACCAGTTAATAGGTTGAATTTCAAGTGACAAAGATTGAAGAATGTGTGTGAGTATTTGGTGGTTGACCATGTCAAAAGCCTTGGACAGGTCTAAGAAAAGTGCTGAGGAAAGGGTGTTTTGGTTACGATTTTTGTTGATAGTGTCTGTAAAGGAGAGGAGGGCAGTGGTGGTACTATGGGAAGGTCTAAAACCATGTTGGGTATTAGAGAGTAAGTTATTTTGAAGAAGATGGTCAAGCAGTTGCTTGTGTATACATCTTTCCATAATCTTAGATAAGGGAGAGAGTAGAGCAGTAGGGTGGTAGTTGGAAATATCAGTTGAATTTCCACCCTTATGAAGTGGAATAATATGGGAGACTTTCCAAAGTTTAGGGACGTATCCCTCAGTGATGGTTCTGTTGATCAGTATGGAGGCTGGGTAGGCTATTGATTTGTCTGCTAATTGCAGGTATTCTGGAGGTAGTATGTCAGCAGAGGGAGTACATGGTTTAAGTTTTTTGATAAGGGAAAGAATGTAAGATGTTGGAACAGGTTGGAAAAGAAATGGGGGAGGTGGGTTTAAGTGGCTGTTAGGTATGTTTGTGTTTTTGCTGGAGAGTTGACTGGCTAGAGTTTGAATTGTTTCGGTGAAAAAGGAATTAAAGTCATTAGCAATGTGGTTAGGATTCTTTATGTCTGAGCCTTGTGGATTGGGTGTGACAGGTTTACTTGGCTGTAGTAACTGCTTTATGTTTGCCCAGAACTTTTGTGGGTTATTTTGGCGAGATTGCTGTGGTTTCAGGTAATAGTTTTTTTATCGGTCATTATTGCTTTTTTGGCCTCATTTCTCAATTGTTTGATATGTTGGTATTCAGTAGTGTTTTTAGTTAAGTGAGCTTTTTTCCAGATTTTATTTCTCAGATTGATTTTTTGTTTAGTTTTTGTTGAGAGCCAGGGGGCAGATTTACTTTTAATTCTAATAGAGCGAGTGGGGGCATGGTTGAGTATGGCCAGAAACTTAGCATTAAAGAAGTCAACAGCTTCATCAAGAGGAAGGTCTTTTAAAGGTGACCAGTTACATGCTTTCAGTTCTCCTTGGAATAGCTCAAGTTAAATTTTTTTTGGTTCTGATTGTTCTAGTTATGTTTTGGGTAGGGGAGTTGGTTTTGAGCCTGATTATGTAAGTTAATATGTGATCACTTATACTATCAGGAAGGATTCCTGTTTCATAAGTATGGAGTTGACTGTTGGTGAGTATCCAGTCTAAGGTACTTTCTTTTTTGTTAGTTTTATTTATTCTAGTGGGGCAGGTGATATTTTGAGAGAACCCGTGAAGGTTAATATGGTTAGTAGGGTGCTGGTTGTTGCAAGATTGCCAATCAATGTTTAAGTCACCGTTATTGTTTCTTGGGGTAAGTTTAGTGATAGCCAACATAGGATGTTTTCAATGGTAGAAATATTATTACCTGGGGGGACATATATGCAGATAATAAAGATAGATTTGACTGAGTTTAGTTTAAGTTTGGTAATAAGAATTTCAGCATTAGAGTCCTGAGGAGGTTTTTGGTGGAATGTGGTTATTTCAAGGCTTGATTTATATAAGATAGCTATTCCACCACCTTTTTTAGATAGTCTGTCAAGACGCAAGATTTTATAGCCAGGAGGGATGACTTCTGTGTCTTTTGTTGAAGGTTTTAACCAGGTTTCTGTTAGGCAAATAATATCAAAGGAGTAGAGTTCTAAGAGAGCATGTAGTTGTGTTGTTTTATTATTAATGCTACGTATGTTGAGGTTAGCTATTGAGAGTGGGTTGTTAGGTTTTTTTAAGTAAGGAGTTAGGAGTGGAGTTTTGATAAATGGTCTGATTTATAGAGGAGGTAATAGGACCTGGGTTAGGGTGAATATCTCCACTGTGGAGTGAGTGTAGTAGAGTTAAATATATAGTGTTTGTATATTTACTTTGAGGAGGGGGTAGCCTTCTAGTGCTCAGGTGAATATACTTTATGTGGGTTATCCTGTAATATTTAGGTAAAAGATAGCTAGGTGTGGAAGTGATGTTGATGTGATGGTTATGGTTGGTTGGAATTGAAGAGGTAGGATGTTTAGTTGGGTTGGGTAAGTGTGATAGTAGAGGGTTTTCATAGGAGGTTGTAATATATGCTAATATTAAAGATGAAAGAAGTGAGAGCATAAGTAAGGTATGTATGAGTACTAGGGAGGGGAGTTTATACATTGTAATGGTGGATAGTAAGTTCAAGTTATAAATTAAGTGCAGGTGGTGTGTTATTGCAAGGGAAAGGTATTGGTGGTAGTGAAAGGGAGTGGTTAGAGAAGAAATATGGAGGGAAAAGAGAAGATTGGTTAAATGGTGGAGAGGTTGTGATTGGAGCAGAAGGAGAGGGGGTGTGGCTAGTTAGGTAGAAATGTGATGATGCTGGGGGTGAGTGGGAAATGGGGGTAGGGTAGGGGAGTGGAGTGAGCCCGCAGGGCGAACGGAGCGGGTAGAAACAAAGGAAGAGAAGTTAGCAGGAAACAATTAAGAGTGCAGGTAGCTGCAGTTGGAAGGTAGGATATTAGTGGAGAGGTTTAAGCTAGAGGGGAGTCTAGGGAAAGAGACTGCTAGAGGAGTACTGACTGAAAGGCACTATGTATGCAAGAGTAGGAACAGGCAGGAAGCTTAGCAAATGGATTGAGTTTACCAAGATACTACAGGGAGAGAGGGAGAGATAGAATGGCAGGGAGAAGGGTGCCCCCTAGTGGGCAGTTCTGGAATTGTAGGAGAGTTTGTGAGGGAGCTAAGTAGTGTAGGAGGGTGGAGAAAAAGAAATGCAAGTGAGAGGGGGTAAAGGTAAGTAGAAGAGTCGTGTAGGCTGTTAGGTATTACAGAAAGTGGGTAAGGCAGCTGGCTGTTCAGGCTCCCAGCAAACTTTGGAGCCCTGAAACAGTTTGTGGATAGGGGTCTGTTTTACCAGGTAGATTTAGTCCATAACATACTTATTTCTTTCCTTGAGACAGGGTGCAGAAGACAGGTAACTGGAGGTTGAGGCCACAGGATTTGGATAGGGTTCTTAGCACACCAGGTAGGCTGTGATTAAATCAGGAGCAGGATAGGTTGAGCTGGGTATTATTTCTTTCCTTGAGACAGGGTGCAGAAGACAGGTAACTGGAGGTTGAGGCCACAGGATTTGGATAGGGTTCTTAGCACACCAGGTAGGCTGTGATTAAATCAGGAGCAGGATAGGTTGAGCTGGGTATTATTTCTTTCCTTGAGACAGGGTGCAGAAGACAGGTAACTGGAGGTTGAGGCCACAGGATTTGGATAGGGTTCTTAACACACCAGGTAGGCTGTGATTAAATCAGGAGCAGGATAGGTTGAGCTGGGTATTATTTCTTTCCTTGAGACAGGGTGCAGAAGAGAGGTAACTGGAGGTTGATGCCACAGGATTTGGATAGGGTTCTTAGCACACCAGGTAGGCTGTGATTAAATCAGGAACAGGATAGGTTGAGCTGGGTATTATTTCTTTCCTTGAGACAGGGTGCAGAAGACAGGTAACTGGAGGTTGAGGCCACAGGATTTGGATGGGGTTCTTAGCACACCAGGTAGGCTGTGATTAAATCAGGAGCAGGATAGGTTGAGCTGGGTATTATTTCTTTCCTTGAGACAGGGTGCAGAAGACAGGTAAATGGAGGTTGAGGCCACAGGATTTGGATAGGGTTCTTAGCACACCGGGTAGGCTGTGATTAAATCAGGAGCAGGATAGGTTGAGCTGGGTATTATTTCTTTCCTTAAGACAGGGTGCAGAAGACAGGTAACTGGAGGTTGAGGCCACAGGATTTGGATAGGGTTCTTAGCACACCAGGTAGGCTGTGATTAAATCAGGAGCAGGGTAGGTTGAGCTGGGTATTATTTCTTTCCTTGAGACAGGGTGCAGAAGACAGGTAACTGGAGGTTGAGGCCACAGGATTTGGATAGGGTTCTTAGCACACCAGGTAGGCTGTGATTAAATCAGGAGCAGGATAGGTTGAGCTGGGTATTATTTCTTTCCTTGAGACAGGGTGCAGTAGACAGGTAACTGGAGGTTGAGGCCACATGATTTGGATAGGGTTCTTAGCACACCAGGTAGGCTGTGATTAAATCAGGAGCAGGATAGGCTGAGCTGGGTATTATTTCTTTCCTTGAGACAGGGTGCAAAATACAGGTAACTGGAGGTTGAGACCACAGGATTTGGATAGGGTTCTTAGCACACCAGGTAGGCTGTGATTAAATCAGGAGCAGGATAGATTGAGCTGGGTATTATTTCTTTCCTTGAGACAGGGTGCAGAAGACAGGTAACTGGAGGTTGAGGCCACAGGATTTGGATAGGGTTCTTAGCACACCAGGTAGGCTGTGATTAAATCATATGTATATGTATCTGTCTCTCCCTATCTCCCTCAGACATGACTACCCTTAACTATCAGCATGTGGCACACACACACACACACACACACATATATATATATATATATATATATATATATATATATATAGATAGATATCTATGTCTATATATATATATATATATATATATATATATATATATATATATATATATATATATATGTATGTATATAGATAGATATTTAGAGGTAACAGATATATATGTGTGTACACATAAAAGTGTAGAGTGATGTAGTGCTGCAGCCACTTGTACACCAAATGTAACTGGTGGTGCTTGCAAATGGGAGCTGTAGTGTATAATAGTAGGTCAGTAGAATTTCTAATCTGACATTACCCACCATTTGTGTGTATGTAGATAGTTCCCATACAGCAGGCCTATGGTTGTACAATGACCAATTTTTTTATGGCCCTGTGACTACCATCCTCCACAACAGCGACCTCCCTGTCAACAGCTGCTTATGTCATCTACTTTGGTAGCACTGGCAGACACTCTCAAAATCCATGAGCTCCGTAGTGCAAGCGATATGTACTTAGTGCTGCAGTATATACTACTAGATAGGTAAGGGTTCTAATCTCAGAAAGGGCAACTCTGTAAGTGTGGGTATAAATATATCCCCTTGCAGCAGTGTGCCTGTCTCACCTATCTGTGTGCAGTGGTTATACATTATAAGGCCCTGTGCCTATCTGTCATCCCCCATTGGCCGCCTTTACAGGGCCTGCTGATGTCATTCACCTTAACTGCACTGGCATACACTCTCAGAACACATAAACTCTGTGGCACATGTGATAAGTACTTAGCACTATAGTGTATACTACTAGATAAGTAGGGGTTCTAATCTCAAAAAAAGGCAACTCTGTGAGTGTGTGTGTTTGTGTAAATATAATCCTTTGCAGCAGGGTGTCTATCTTGCCCATGTGTGTGCAATGGTTATACATTTTAAGGCCCTGTGAGTAGCTGCTGTCCCTAAATAGCCCACATCTACCTAAGCATAAATGCTATCTGCCACCACCTACACTTGTAGGTACAGGACAACCAGGTGACACGTATCAAGGGTAGCATGCCTTATCATGGGGTGTGCATGTAGGAATATGGTGTCTGTCCCCATTGCCCCTGATGCACTATTCTGCACAGACACACCTAGGTAACTATGCACATATAGAGCTGTACCTTGCTGATGTCATATTTCTGCTTTGCTACCATGCCATCCTGAGCCTCTGTATTGCCACCAAGCCTCCACAGTATAGAGACTCAGACCCCTGCAACAGAAACATGCAAAGTTCTGAGAGACGTGTCAATCTGCAACACCACTGCCAACTAACATTATGTAACAAATGTACAAACACTTTGATGTGTACTCATGACGCACACTTGTATACACACCTGTCATGGTATAACACAACTGCACCACAAAATGTCATGTAATGTACTATTGTTACTCTGTACATGAGGCACATATTTGCATGTCCCTGCATCAGTGGTATGGATGGCAGGGATGTGGCACAGGTATCATCACATGCAAAAGGAGTGGTATGGGGTTGACAGAGGACTAGGCTGTGCCAAACAGGTGACATCATGTGTGTTAGTCAGGAAGAAATGCTGGTCAGCTGAGCCATGACTGGGTTCCGTGTGTGTCTGTTGATGACCTGCATGTGAGAGTGATGTCTGAGTCTGTGCGCATACACAGTCAAGCCATGTGCTAGCCCTACATGTGGGTTTGTTGGACAGCAATGGACTGTACATGGCAGGACAGACAGTTCACTGTCTCTGGCCAAAAACAGGGTCAGATGCGGTACTAGTTGCTTATGGTGACTGGTGTCTACTGTGCCCATGTTCCTCACTGGACTGCCCAGGACCATATGCTCATGGCCTGCCATGTCATAGTGTGGACAGTGCCCTCCCTTCTCTAGTGCTGGAGGTATTGCTACTATGGGAGCATGAGTGTGCATGGCCACATGGACTCTCAGGGATGTTGTTGCTGACCTATGGCCACATGTCTGATGCACTACTCCCACCACATTTTCTAGCACAGACAATGTGTGATCAAGGATTTACAATGTCTCACCCCACTGTCTGTCCACTACATCAGTGAAACAATGCATGTCATCACCAATGTGGTGGAGGGAGTCACAGATGCCAGACAGTGATGCATTCATGATCCTGAGCATCTGTCTGTTGTTGCATTCAGAATCTGCCTGTGCCTCCATGATGGACCAAAACGTGTGTAAAGTCACTTATGATGTGACTCGGGTGATAGGTGGTGAATAGGCAGCAGTCCTCCTTCGAGCACCCTTGTCAATCTGCCTGTGTGGGACCTCACCATCTCTCTGTCTATGGCTAGTGTCTACACTCACTGATGCCATAGTTGCCACACTGTCCTATTTGATGCCACCACACTCTGACTGTCTGATATCTGTGACCACAGGGGACTGGGTATGTGTGGGCATACTGACTATCTGCTCAGCAATGGGGAGGAACTGGGATGTCAAACCATGGGACGGATTCAGGCCCCAACAATCCCACCTGTGCCTCACTATGGCCACCATCATAATCAGAGTCCGATAAGACACTGACATCAGGTTGTGAGAGGACACATTCCAACTCCCACAGTCACCTGTCAGGAGGAAGACAACATAAGTACATTACTACCTGCACTATTATGTCTGGTGATCCATACACACGCATACAGGTGAGGTGCCACAACTGCATTACACATACCACATCATATTTCTGATCCCATGCAAAACACACAAGAAGAATACAATATACACAGACAAGACATGCCCTTTATAACATGGAATGCAGCTACATCTGGTTAATGTTGTCGCTACTATACACCTGTGAGATAAGGGACATGTCAGTGTATGTGATAGACCTACACCTAAAACACAGTGCACCCATCTTGACCATACTATTGCCCCATGTATAGAAGACTGCATAGACCTTCACAAAACTAAGTGCAAATATGTTACAACTCCTACAAATATACTACTATGATTACCGATTCAATGCTCTTCGGTTAACCCCTCCGAAACTGAACATACAAATATTGTGCTCTGTCTAAGCATATCAGTTGTGTCTACAGCAAAATGGCAGCCCTTAACATTCATAGGGTATATATGATCCATACAAAAACAGTTTTACACTCACCGGCTACAGGACTTGGACTCCAGCCACACCTGATGTACCTATGGAAATGTGAGGGAGAGGTATTATCAGCAAAAACAAATGTGGCATTGTTACAGGATAGTATGTGCATATATCAACATGTACAGTAGGAACTGTGCTACTGCCCAAATTGCTGACATTCTGAATATGTGTGCACAAATGTGGATTACAAACCAACCACCCCCAAATGCAAAATTGACCTGACATCTATGTACTAGTATGCAGAGGCTGCCACAATGACTGATACAGTATTACAGTGATGAGCTCAAGAGGCTTACCTGGATGCTCCTTTGCTATGGAAGCTGTGGCACCCACCTCAACAACATATGGGGTGATGGATGCTTGGGTGCTGGTGGTTGATCCTAGGTTCACCAGGAATTCCTCTGTGGCCGAGACTGGTTGTTCCACTGCAGGCCCTCCACTGGTGGCAGCACAGTCCCTAACCACAACAGCAGCCCTTTGCTGTGCAGCATTTATCATATCTGCTGCCCAGTATTGGACCTGCTCGTAGCTTCTTTCCTGTAGCCCTACTTGGTTTACTGCTGTGACAAGGTCAGCCCACAGTGCATCACATTGCTCACAATTCTGGTGACTGCTGTACGCTCTGATGCAGTGTGAGGCCATCCAGGATCACATCATGTTCCGCAGCTGAAAACGGCAGGTGCCTCCATCTATACATCCTTTTTGAAAGACAAGAAGAGGGGAACATATCACAGGACCACGTATATTGCTCTCCACTATGTACATCAAAATTGGCCTGCACTATCCTCCGCTAACTCCCACATCATACCCCACCATCTATCAACACAGTATGTATGCGGCTATCAGCAACATAGTGGGAATACTGGTTATGTCCCTGTGTGCTGTGACAGAGTGCATTATATGTCTCCACTCCCATCAATACTGTCTACTGTGGTGTATTCCCTATGGGCACAGTCCCAGTACCATGTCATACAGCCACTGTCAGACAAATAGGTGAGTGTTACTACAAGCATATGGGGACAGTCCAGCAACATCCGTGTGATGCAATGACAGACAGCACTGCAAATGTGCTGTAGGGTTTCTTCCCTGTAGTTGTCTGACTTCTGCAGTGCACAAATGTTTGTGGAATGTGTACATGTGCCTGATATATGTGGACCCTTTGCCAGAAACATGTGGGTGTCTGGTAAATGATTAAACAATTCTTAATGGTTGATCTCAGAATGTTGGGAATCTGGCTGTCACACGCCAGAACCCTCAGAAAACAGTTATGCTACAGTAATATCTGTTACTGTAGTCATTCCCTTACTTTGTATGATCAATATGTACACACCATCACTGAGGTCAGGCCTATGTCTCTCCACTACTACTGGCTATGACCTGAAGTCCTGCTCTAGGGGGTTGCCAGGTGTGCTAGCCATAGCTCTCAAACTATGAGATATAAATGTTGACTAAACACTACCTAGCCAGAGTACATCAGGGACAATCAGGGACACCTGTACAATTTTTGAACTATTCCTGTGTGACATTTACAGAACGAGAGGAACTGACTGAGAGTACATGTGATATGCCAGCTGTGTCCACTATTATGTACTGTCACTATTCTCTAACAGACAATCCAGTAGCATTCATACAGGAGCTGACCATTGTAGGAAGGACTGGCAGGAGCAGAGCTGTGAGATATGTCACAGTAGGCAGAGTTGAAAGGCATGCTTGTAGGTGCTGGACAGCAGACTATCACCAACATGTCATTCCCAGAGATGTACTACAGGCCTACTGTTGTAATCCCTATTTCGCATAACTGCATCCTCCCATCTGCTTCCCATTAAATGGAGACTTCTATTACATACTTGGTAGAGTGCTGTACTCCTTTTTGTGCAGAAATCCTGAAGAATAATGCTTGTGATAGCACAGTCTGTCATTGTAAAGCAAGTCACAGACCTGTTTACCATAGGCAGCTGCTTGCCTTTTGTAGGTAATGCTCATGAACAGGTGATTGCCTGTGCACCAATCCATGGCTCAGACTTGCTAATTGCATCCAGAACAGCTGGGCTGCACTTTCATTAGCCAATGGCATGGCACAACAGTGCTATATTTAAGGCCTTCATGTAAGCCTTGGCCCATTTCCTAGACTGTGAGATGGATATTATCGAGGTGTGGAGACTACACTATTGCAGAGGGTAGGTAAAAACACTGTCCACTGCTGGGATTTATGTGGTATGTCCACAGTTTCACATGCTACGTTTGGCCATTGTGAAATGGCTTTCTGATTATGTAGCAGTTCAGTGTCAAACAATGTGAGTTGAGGTCAGTAAGGGGGCAGACAAATGTGAGTGTCATATGTCATATGCATCAGAATATGCATGCTGCTGCAGTAGCTGCTAGTCCATCAACTATGTATGTTTGCATGGGAAGACTGTGACACATGTCCCTGTTGCTTGACCTTTGACCCCATCCCCTTTATGTGTGAGTGTTGTGTGGATCCCTTGTTCTAGGGGGTTGTGAGGTATGGTAGGTCTGTAGCAGGTAGCTGAACATACTGCTGCATATGTTGCAGGCTGCAGCTGCTGCGTTTTGCCCAGGACTCATACTGGTAAGTGTTAACACATTAGAGGACAGCAAGCTATATGTATCAGTGAGGGAACAGTGTCAGCTCTGTTGTTACAGCAGAACCAGGGTGAGGGTAACCATAACAGTCTAGGTGAGGCATGTGCTTAAGGTAAATATGTTATGTAATAGTGCCATTCAGAGAGTGATAGGTGACATTTAGGAAGCCTATACATATTTGTGCAGTGTGTCCCTACCTACAGCACTTTGACATGCTAACATGGGTGGCAGTGAATACAGTAGCAGCAACCTGTTCTGCTTAAATTTGCAGGACTCAGGCATTATTTGTTGTATTCGCAAGCACATCAGTGAAGTGCAACACATTGGATTCGAACCCAGGACTGTGGGTGGCCAAATGTACAGCATGCTAGAAATTTAACAAACTGAGCTACTGAGTCAATACTACAGCAGGTGTATTTGCAAGATATATGTGCATGTATACAGTCTGTTACACAGGATTTGCCTAAGCATATGTGTTCGGATGGGAATGACATGTGACACTGAAATGTCTGTCATGATTTTCTAACCTCAATCTGTACTGACTTGCCAGTACTTCAGCATGCAGAATTGGTTTTGTGAAAACTGTGAAAAAAGTACATGGCACAACTGTGGACATTCTTCAACAGTCTATGCAGTTGACAGCTATACCTACTATCCCAGGCCTCAAGTACATCCATCATTATTTATTTGGTTGTGTACTAGTTTGGTGTCTGCATCACAGTGCCAAGTACACTGTCAGTTTTCACAATACGTACAAGCAGTATGTAGTATGTCATTGTCAATCAGGATATGTTTATGGAAACACCTGTTTAACTTCAGAGCTAAGTGGCCTGGTGGGCTAATGCACTATTCTGCAGTTAACAGGGTCCTGGGTTTGAAACTTGGCAGGGTTGATTATTTTGCAGATGTGCCTAACAGTGTCTGAAACAGAGGTGATTAAGGCAGTTTTAAGTGGGCTTACCCACTGTACCATGCCGCTTAGCTCTGCTTAAATGCATGCTAATTTAAAAAAAGAAAAGAAAAAAAGGGGTGATAGGAAAGTGGTGAAATGGGGACAAGCAGGGGGAACAACATACTGAAAGGCAGGTAGGGATGTGCAGGACGGGTGTAGGAAAGGACCATAGCTCTCCATTTCTTGTACAGCAACAGCTGTGCACATTGTACAGAATTTGTAATTTGAAGACTCACACCCCAGAAAGAGGGGTGAGGGCAACATAACTCTGTGCATTACTTATTGTAATAATTGATTGTGTCCAGTGGACGTGGGTGTGAAGTGGAGAGCTATGTATGGGGAAATATTTTTTTTGTGGGACAAATACCTTTTTTTTTAAGGAGAGAGTAGAATGTTTTGGAAGAGGTATAGGTATGTGTGTGGGGGGTAAGTTGGGTAGGAGATGTTGCATTTGCAAACAGACATGACAGACAAGACAGCATACAGGGGCAGTGTGTGACACATGAGGGTGGTAAGCACCTTAAACAGGGAGGGTGTTGTGGAATCAAAGAGCCATGTGCCCCCAGACGGCAGCATTGAGACTGAGGTCCCCATGCATGGGCTGTTAACACTGCTCCTTCACTGCCCCAAAGGTGACTGTGCTGGAGGCTGGGTGCCAGGGCCACCTTGCCATTCCAGGTTGGTGAGTCTGCCCTCAATCCAGTGCAGATGATCCTCATAATGACAATGAATGATCCTGCGCACCATCACTTCTGGTTATTGGGTGACAACCCCCCCTCCATGCCCAGTCCCAGGGGGTGATATGGATCCTTCTGCAAGTGGTGCAGGGCCAGTGGAGGAGGCAAAACTGGCTTGGGTCCCAGACATGCTGGGACCCGGTGCCATGGCTGGCTGAGGTAGGGTAGGTGGATCACCAGGAACTGGCAAACCCAGTCAAGTTATTGTGTTGAGGTATTTCAAAGTGTATAGGTTAGTAATGAACAGAATATTTAGTTATTTAAAACAGCATGCCAGAATGTTGCAAATAACCCAGTAACCAAGTAACATATGAAGCACAATAAGTGAGATAACAGTCAGTATAGTAACAGCATGGCAGTAACAGTTACAGCATAAGGGCAACAACATAGATAATTCAACAAGGTATGTTAGTATGCAACCATTGTAATACATAACAATAAAAAACACAAGGCCCAATATAACATTTTGAGAACAAGATATGTTAATAGTAAGCCGTGACTGATGTATAACAATAATAAATTATGATGGAGGATAAGGGGTAGGGGGAGTGAGAAATACAGTCCATTAATACCAGAATAGGCTATATTGATTGCAACAGTACTCTTATATACTCTAAAGGTCTGCCCTTACTTTATGTATACAAGTGCCCTATAGCCTCTGTAGCATGTACATAGCTCTCAAGCTATCCGCATGTGACAGTATGGGCCAAGCTGTAACACCTACAGGTACACAACTACAGGGGACTATTACTTGTCAGAGGGAAATATATGACTACCAAAGTGTACTGTGGACTAATGTAGTATGACTGTGCTATTGACATATATCATGTTGATGCTAGATCTGTGACCGGGAGATTAGGAAACAGTGATCACAGTCTGTGACAGAGTGACACTTGAGAGAAATGTATCGTGCACAGTACACAGAGTTTACAACTATCATGCCGTCCTTAGCAGGCATGGGGTTAGACTATCAGCAGACATTCACAGACACACCAGGCATACAGCCATACCTAGATTATACATTTTATTCATGGTATTAACTTTTTTTAGTATTGTACTTGTTGCCTTTTTTTCTGACATCTTATCATATTGCAGAGCAATGCTGTTAACACTCTGGTACATCTGAACACACAAATTATTAACCCATTCTAATGGCTACTTCAGCAATTTATATACCTGTAATTCCTGTGGGGAGAACATCTGTTAACAGTACATAACTTTGCAAAAATTAAGAAAAACAAATACCTGCTCAGCTGTAAAGCAGTAATACCACTTTATTCACAATAGGAACAAATAAAAATAGATAAAAAGCATGTGAACTAAGCACTTTCATCCCTTATAGGGCTTCTTCAGAGCCAACATGTTAAACAAACATTCATTTTTTATTTCCTATGCAGCATGACATCATATCCTGAGAAAACACCACCTAAAAATACATTCTTAAAAACCTCATCTAATTGCAGTATATATTTGCTATCCAACTGATGGTTAATGAAAAATAAAGAAAACATCACAGACTCTGCAGGACTCTCTTTTACTACAGTGTAATGAAAACACTAGTAAAACATATGCATACAGAATGAACATCTTAAAAAGTTGTAACATCCAATTTGTGTCACTAGGTAGCATACTTTTAGTTATATAACTGTTGCCCTTCTCTTTAGAATGGGTTTAATTGATATGTAGTTGTTGATCCCTGGGCTTTTATGGGCATTTAATCTTATTTGCCATTCAATCTCTCTGATCTCTACTTCTAGCTTAGGGTCACCCCCCTCCCCCCAACTCACATCAACCTTTACTTTGTCTATAATTAAAAACAGGAACTTTTTAAAATTCCTGCATTGGGTACTGTGCATATACAGGGAACTGACAGACTTTTTGTTCCTAATGTCCTGAACATGTTCTGAGATCCTTTCTTTTAATTTTCTAACAGTTTTACTGACATAAAATGCCAGACATGCCGTGCAAGATGCAACATATGCCACACATTTTGTCTCACACTTGCATCTGACAGGGCATTCCAAATTCCTGTAGAAGCCAGGGATAGAAATGTACGGTCCATCATTAATGTACTTAAAAATCTGTAGAAACCACACCTACTCATTAGTGATCTAAAGGCAGTGGATCTCTCCTCGCTACCTGATTTTAAAATTCCCTTTAAGTTTCTACCTCTACTAAAGGTGGTTATGGGTCTAGTGCCCAGCTTCAATTTGAGCTGAGTATCAAATGTTCATTCCCAACATCTATTCAGTACTGTGATTATCATCAGAGAACAGTCATTGTATTTTCAGTACCGCGATTATCATCCGAGAACAATCATTGTATTCTACAACCGTGACATCTTGCCCTGAGTTTGTTGCCACATTTAAACTAGTGTCACTCTGGCTACCTTGCATTCTCAGTATAGGTTTGAATCTTGCATTTCATTTCCTTGCCACTTCCCTTTTTATTTTTACCAAAAATTGCAAAGGATAACTTCTGTCCATTAACATGTCTATTAGTATATTTGTTTTCTCCTCAAAATTTTCATCCTCACTAGTGAGCCTACTTAATCTCACCATCTGGCCTTTTGTGACATTTTTTTATGCTGAATAGGATGGCAACTGTCAAACCTCAACAGGGAATTTGAATATGTTTTCTTTCTGAAGATGGCAGATGTAATTTTGCTGCCTAACAGTTCTCCCGTTCTACAATATTAGGACATCATCCAAAAAGTGTAAATAACACTATATGTTGTCCTTGTATGTGGAATCTAGTGTGTGTTGTGCTTCCAGCCTGACATCACCAAGTTTGCAAAAACTGGTGCACACTTGGCACCCATGGCAACTCCTGTCTTTTGGCAGAAACCTTCATTACTTCAACCAAAAAAATTCACCTTAGTAGGTTCATTTTTTCCTAGATTGGGTTAACATCTGTCTATAATGTTCCAGACCTTCTTGATGAGGGATAACACCAAATAAATTTACTACATCCACTGCCAAGAAAATGTAGTCATCAAGTGTGTTAATTTCCCTCAGTACTTCTAGGTAGTGCCATGAGTTTCTCAAGATTTGTTTCTGTTCCTGCACTACCTATTTGGACCAAAAATCTATGTATGCAGCCAGAGGTTCTGTTTGTGATTTCCTAGCTGAGATTATGGGTTTAAGGGAGGGGGGGTCATTCTGTTTTTTTGTGAATCCTTGGTATCCTGAACATGGCTAGAATTACAGGTGCCTCTACCTGTAAATAATCCAGTTCTGCCTTACTAATAATTCCTTGAAAAAAGGAATAATTTAAAAACAGGTCCCTTTCATATGTAGTGCTATCATTCAGAATGTCAAACATCTTAATAGTGTTATCTAACTGACTCATTATAACCCGACCCCCTCCCTTGTCCAACTTCATGACCTGTAGTGCTTATTTTGCACTAGGTCACTTTAACATTTTCTCTCTTCTGTTGTCAAATTATCTTGTGACATATTTCTAGCGTTACAGATCCTCCTTATCTCCCCCTTACAAAATCGTTCAAATTCAACCACTATTGGATTACTAGGGGGAATGAATGTGCTTTTTCTCTTTAGATCTGTTTGGTCCATTGCATGTGGAATACCTCTTTCATCAAAGTACAATCTCAAATTCAACTGTCTGGTGTACAATTTCAAGTGAAGGATCATTCTTTTTATATCAGTTTTAAAGCTTGGTACATAATTAATAATAAGACCCTTGCACAGCACCCTTAAATGTGTTTCACTAGTTTCAATATCACTCAGGTTATACAGTGTAAAACCCTGATATGGTGATACACTGACAGTGGAAACATTAGAATCTAAATACATTTTGTCACTTGTCATGTCCATAAAAAATTGGTACATTCTTGAGTGGAGTCATTGTCAGTGCTGAAATGTCCAAGAACAATTGCTTGATTACTTTCAGGCCTCAATTCCATCTCCCCCTCCCTGTATCTCGGTCCCTGCACCGCCCATTTGCCCTCTCCAAGACTGCTGGCCTCTGTTCCTCGGTCATTCTGATTGACGTACTTGGAGTGAATTCACTAAAAAATGTTCATCATTCCCAGCATTCCTACTTTCTGATTCATTCAGACCTGCATTCTCCCTTCCATCATGATTAACATGTTGCATGGTCTCAGTTTGTTCTCGAGAATGATAATCTCGGGACTGAATAGATGTTGGGAATGAACATTTGATACTCAGCTCAAATTGAAGCTGGGCACTAGACCCATAACCACCTTTGGTAGAGGTAGAAACTTGAAGGGAATTTTCAAATCAGGTAGCAAGGAGAGATCCACTGCCTTTAGATCACTAATGATTAGGTGTGTTTTTTGCAGATTTTTAAGTACATTAATGATGGACCATGCATTTCCATCCCTGGCTTATAAAGGAATTTGGAATGCCCTGTCAGATGCAACTGTGAGACAAAATGTGTGGCATATGTTGCATCTTGCATGGCATGTATGGCATTTTATGTTGGTAAAACTGTTAGAAAATTAAAAGAAGGGATCTCAAAACATGTCCAGGACATTAGGAACAAAAAGTCTGTCAGTTCCTTGTATATGCACAGTACACAATGCAGGAATTTTAAAAAGTTCCTGTTTTTAATTATAGACAAAGTGAAGGTTGATGTGGGGGGGTGGTGCGACCCTAAGCTAGAAGTAGACATCAGAGAGGTTGAATGGTAAATAAGATTAAATGCCCATAAAAGCCCAGGGATCAACAACTACATATCAATTAAACCCATTCTAAAGAGAAGGGCAACAGTTATATAACTAAAAGTATGCTACCTAGTGGCACAAATTGGATGTTACAACTTTTTAAGATGTTCATTCTGTATGCATATGTTTTACTAGTGTTTTCATTACACTGTAGTAAAAGAGAGTCCTGCAGAGTCTGTGATGTTTTTTTTTATTTTTCATTAACCATCAGTTGGATAGTAAATTTCATGTATATACTGCAGTTAGATGAGATTTTTAAGAATGCATTTTTAGGTGGTGTTTTCTCAGGATATGATGTCATGCTGCATAGGAAATAAAAAAATGGATGTTTAACACATTGACTCTGAAGAAGCCCTATAAGGGATGAAGGCTCTTAGTTCACGTGTTTTTTATCTATTTTTATTTGTTTTTATTGTGAATAAAGTGGTATTACTGCTTCACAGCTGAGCAGGTATTTGTTTTTCTTCATTTTTGCAATGTTGTGGAAGTTTGGTAACAATACATAACTGAATCAATAATATTTGGTAGTACCTGTCACTGAATTTGAACCCTGGTCTGTGTGTGACAAAATGTACATCATACCTAGCATTTATCAAACTGAGCTACTGAGCCACTGCTGCATATTGATTGACTGACATGTGCCTAGAGCTCACCTGGTAACTAAATAGGACCTGGTAAGAGGTAGAATGTTATATAAGACTGCAGTGACACGTGAACACACATGCATGAGATTCATGCATGACAGAGCTAGTAGGTGAACTGTACCTTAATACATGGAATGCATGTGTAGACAATATACCCCTAGTGGGTGGAAATGTCTATGATGTGTACAAATCATATAGGAGTGCTGGGTTGGCTACCTGACCTATATATAGTTGCAGATGGTATATTTGTAGTCTACACCTATTGCAGTTTCATACTTGCCTGCAACAGCATATCTAAGTGCAAGAATCCATATAGCTGAAGTGCAATGGTTAACACAAGACAATCCTGATATATACACAATATAGCTTGGGCATTCCTATTATTGCTTCAGATCTTAGTGCATAACAAATATAATGCATTATATATTTTAGTACAGATCCAAATCTACAGTTTAGCAGAACACTCTTTATTAGCTAACCTTCAGTCACTTAGTGGTATTCTTTGTGTTTTAGTTCGCAGAAGGTGTAATACTCGATTTCTTCAACAACAGCCCAAAATACACACATATTGCAAAACACAGCAGTATTAGGGGTGACTTCATGCAGTGAGTGGTATATTTTTCCAGTCTTTATTGCAGAACAGTTCATATAATGCAGGTGTTGCAATACAACTGTAATTCCACAATTAATGCAGTAGAAACTTTATTTCCTTAATATTCTCAGGTTTCTTGCATTCATCTTTATTGAACTATATGTGGCATTACTCGTTTATTGCTGTTCAGCTCTATGATCACATTCATTGCAGTACAATCAAAACTGTATATACCTAATGGCAGTTAATACATTATTCCTTCTTGATTATATGACTATAGATTGAAAGACACATTTGTACTCACCACACTCATGGCACAACCTGGCCAGGCACCCTGCATGGGCCTGTAGGTTGTGAGCTGTCTCCTCTGCAGCTGTAGGGAGAGAACCACACGATTATGTGTACCTGTCTATTACACATTCAAGTTAGGTATTGGTAAAACAATGCAAACAGTACTTAGAAAGTTGTGGGGCATTTCCATCCTGAGTATCTTGGACCAAGGTCACCAAGAGATCACCCTTATGATGCTTCAGGTCATCATAATGATGACAGACCTGCTCACCTGTGCAGGGGATTCCAGTTGTAATGGTGAGATCATGTGGCAGCAGGTCCCAGGCCTCCGACTTGTACTCCAACCCCTGGTACTGGCCCTGCAGCAGCCGGATGTCATGGTATTTAATGTGGAGTCCAACCATGACCCTGGACTCCAGAATGCCCCAACACTGCATCCAGAAGCACGCACCCTCTTCAATACTTGCCATAGTTCCTGCCAAGTTCAGACTCCAAATTGTTCTTCTGTATTCCCACCTGTCACACTTAAATAAGCCTGTTTTCCCACCCTTTACCCTCATTGGGCAATTTTAAAAAATGTGGCACTTTGCTTAGCACTGCACAAACCTGCTGAGCTCAGCTGAGCAGTGCTTAAACTGGCAATGCTCAGCAATGCTTAGTAGTGTGCAAACTAGGTTAGCTGGGCTGAGTAGTACTTAAATGGGGATTGCTTAGCAGTACTTTGCACTGCTTAGCAATGCGCAAACCAGGTAAGCACAGTTAGAAAAGTCATTGTTTAAGTAGCGTTTGGCAAGGCTTGGCTGTGCTTTGCAGAGCTTAGCTGAGCACAGCAAAGCAGGATTTAAAAATATATCTCATATGTGTGTATTTGCCACATAAATGCAGAATTTCTGATGAAGTTTGCCATTGGGCAGACGAAAATCACTTCAAAATTATTTTATTTCTGTATTTTATTAAATCAAGTGTGTTGACTCTATAGTTGTCGGGACTAGTTTGAAGTCTTTTTTGACCCAGGATTCTGAGACTGTTAGAACGGTTGTGCTGGAAAACAAAAGCACTTATGTGCTCTAGCTAGTTTCTGATGCTATGTGCATTGAGGAGAGTATAGGCTAGTGTGGGAAGGGCATATTTCTGATGTTAAGGAAAGGGAGCTGTTGGGCCTGGGATGCGTTCAATATTACTCTTAAGAAGGAGTATAAAGGTTATGGCCAATAGTCTGAATGAGGTATTTGGTGTTTTTAGGCAGAGGGAAGTGTTTATGAGATTTTATTAATCATACAGAGGAGTTATCCTGACAGTGTTGAAGTTGGAAATGTATTTATTATTTGTTTACTTGGAGAGTCTAACTGGGACAGAGCCAATTTTCAGCAGAAGCCTGGGGAAAATGCTCCAGAAGCATGTCTTTGGAATGTGGGAGGAAACCAGAGCACCCAGAGTAAACCCACATGAACACAGGGAGGACAGGCAGAATCTGCACAGAAGGCACCCCAGCCAAGAATTGAACTGGAGAATCTCTTGCTGTGAGGCAACAATTATAACTGGTGCACCACTGCACCACCCATGTGTGGAAATAGGTTTGGTCTGCTACTGAGGGTTTGTGGTGCTGGTTTTCTGCTTAGAAAGTTATGGAAGTAGGGGTAATACATATGCTTGTTAAAATGTGCTAATGAAGGATACGACATTGTGTCAGTCATGTCTTCTGCACTGATGCTTTCCTTCTGTAACTCTCAATCTGCCAGTCGCTAGTAGCTGGGCCTTCCATGCATGAAATCGATATTCAGGTCAGTATTGACCTTAGCATGCCCAAATCTCTTCCTCAAGAGCCCTCAGAATTTGCCCAGCTATCATATCGAAAGGACCACTTTTTCTTTTTGACAGTAACATACTTTTGGCTCATTTACTACCTCCTGTCTGATATGCAGTCCCTTTTGCCTTCTCTTTTTTCACCTATAGTACCAGAGAACCATTTTGCCTTCTCTTTTTTTCACCCATGCTGCCAGAGATTTATGCTACCTCTTACATCAAGATCTAAGGATGTAGTGGTGCCCCTCTACTCTTCCCTTATCAGACCCATTGTTGAGTACACTGCAACAATTGGAATGTACCTAGCTAGGCATCTCCAGCAGCTGGAGAGACCACAGAGGTACCTCACTAAGAGGATTACTGGCCTCAAACAGTTGCCCTATGCAGCATGACTGAAAGAACTAAGGCTTTTCTCTGTTGCATACTGCCTTCTCAGGGGTGAACTCTAACATACAGAGCCATGTCCAACCCAGAACTATTGAACATGCTCCATCTTAGCAAAACCACATCCACTCGAGCTACACGCTCTAGGGATATAAACCTCAGCACAACAATGAATAGAACATGCTGGAGGGATAGATTCCCTTCGCAAAGACTTCCCTTACTATGGAACAAGGTCCCGATCTACATAAGACAAAGCCCCTCACTATCACTTTTCAAGAGGAACCTTGATGAGTGGATGGGTAACAGAAAGTTCACACCAAGGATCATATCAACAGCTCTACTAGATAGGGGCCAAGGGTACTAGCTGCTAGATCAAGGGCCTAAAGAACTAATCAAAGGGGCGGTGAATACCGCACAACATGGCTGGGCTAATATATGCCTTCGGGCAGATAGCCCAGTACCTACCTATGAACCTATGAACATCTTGGCTGCCCTCCTGTGCGAAACAAAGTACTGTTCACATACTTAGTTCACTCAGTTTTGTATATTTTCTTTTATTTACTAATTCAAACTATATTTGCTCTTTTGCTCTGCAATCAACATTCAAACCCCTTTTCTCAGCATGTTGGTGCACTTAGGTAAATATGGCAAAATACAGCTTATTAAGATTTGTTCTTGTAACTAGCTTTACAACAGCAGACCGTATATATTTTAACTTCTTTCTGCACTTCGCCTATAGTTGCATGTGTGCTGAATAAAAACAAAATCATTTTTTCTTTAAATTTGTTGGCTTGAAGATAGCTTGCTCTTTGTTTTAGAGACATGGATCTCAGGTATTAAGAAAGAGAGAATGCATTTGAATAATACAGTTGCATTCTTTTTAAGTTACCAGGGTTAAATTACTGACCTGACATGAAGTGTTATAAATGGGTTTGTCAGACAGTTTCACCATCCTTTAATAAAAACATGAATTTCTCATAAGTGTATTTGTTTGGCACTATGGAAACTAAGCTAAGGCATTACTATTATAATATAAAAAAACATGTATGTTCTGTTTGGCTAATCAGTAAAGAACATTTCCTTTTATAGGAGATTTATGGATTATCATGCTTAGGTATGAACTGAATGTAAATATTTTAGGGATCAAAATGAATTTATATTCAGCTGATACAACTTTGTTTAGAATGAATCCTGATGCCTGTTGTACCTTATCCATTGTTGTTTTGTTATTGCAACAATGATTCATTTATTTATGATTATGCAAGAATTTATTTATTTGTTTATTTATTTGACATTTATTGACTGGGAAAGTCCAACTGAGCTAGTGCCTTTTTTTCAGCGGAGGCCCGGGGAGAAAAGCTCCACAGAATAAACAATATGTGTTTTTAAAATTCATAGTCATTAAAATAAAATATATTTTACAAAGTGTATCAAGATAGGAATTCAAGGTTTGTACAATAGGAACATACAGAGTGAAGAAAAATAGAATTACAATTAAATGCACACAATACAAGAAATTGTCTGTTTATTCTAAAAGAAAATCTAAACACATAAGTAATATAAGAAACCAGTTTAACACACACTTTTACACCTCTCTGGTATTAACATGCACATGTAGACAACTATGGGGGTAATTTAATAAAGCCTACATGGACTTATTTGCCATGTAGACATAGTGGCACAGTGCTTACATGGAAGTAAGCAGATGTGTGATCCAGTAAAGGCAGCCAAGGGGTGTGCACGAGCCTGTGGACACGGAAGTATCCGTGGCATGCAAATAACCTCACAAAAAGGTGAAATGCATGCAAATGAGGCAGGTAGTGTGATCCAGCAAGCAGATAGGCAGTTGTGCAGACCTTGTGTTGGTGTCTGTAATGTACATGGACAAATTCTGTGTACAGGAAGTAAAAATGACACCAGGGGCTGTAAAAATGTAGTTACAGTGGCAGAAATAGTATAGAGGTACTGATATGTGCAAAAGTAATGACTGTTTGTCCAAAACCCAAACAAACTGGTAAAGTATACTCCAAACGATGTAAAGCCAAATGAAACAAGTCCAACAAGTCCAACGGCCCAAAGATGATACACAAAGAAATTTAATATGAAGCGCTTTTCATCACTGTTAATACAGTAACTTCGTCAGATCAAGTAAAAAAGCTTCAAGGCATGTTTAAATACCAAATGTAAATAGCATCACATGTTAAAAAGCTTCCTATCAACAACCAAGGGTGTGTGTACACATGTTACTAAAGAGAGACCACAACAAGCATATTTGTACAATTTAAAATACACAACTTTTTAGTATAACATAAATATATAACAGAACCTATATATTCTGTAAACTTACAAGATAAAAACTAATATACACCTTCTAGTGTGACATCATCATCATCATCATCATCCCCTTTTTCTCATTTGCATGGGGTCGGGGTATCGTATTAACTGTTGCCAACTCTCTTGATTCAGTGCCACTCTCCTTCCTTCTTCAACACTCATGCCTGACTGTCGCAGATCTTCTTTCACACAATCCATCCACCTCTTTGCTGGACGTCCTCGCTTCCTCTTACCTTCTTCTTGTCTGTCCCAAATCTCCCTCACCAGATTATCTTCTGCTTTTCTACACATGTGCCCATACCATCGTAATCTGTTCTCTTTGATCTTTTCTGCAATTGGAGCTACTTTGGCTTCTGCTCGTATGTCCTCATTTCTTTGCCTGTCCCGCAGTGTGCATCCTACCACCTTTCTCAGGCACTTCATTTCCATCACCTCTAGCTTCTTCAACTGTTCTGCCTTTACTGCCCAGGTTTCTGTATCATACAGTAGTACTGGTCACACCACTGTCTTGTACACCTTACTTTTCAGCTTCTTTGGCATTCTTCTGTCATAGACTACACCTGATACTCTATGCCAGTTGGCTGCAGCCCCTCTGATTCTAGCTTTGACCTCTTCATTCAGACTACCCTTCTCCTCAACCACCCCTCCCAGATACTTGAAGCTGTTTACCTGCTCTCATCTATCTCTATTCTCAGCTTCTTCTGATTTCCCCAATCTGCTGCCATTACCACTGTCTTATCTGTGCTTAGTTTCATCCCATGCGCCTTCAGATTTGCATTCCATTCTCCTATCCTTTGCTGAAGTTCTCGATCAGAGTCTGCCTGTACTGCCACATCGTCTGCATACAGCAGCTTTGTTGCTCTGACCCCTCCAACCTGTTTGCTGATGTAGTCCATTGCCAGTATGAACAGCAGTGGGCTCAGAGCTGAACCCTGGTGTACACCCACTCCCACTGGGAATCCCTCAGTGAGGCCAAACACTGTTTGTACTTGAGTTACTGGTTCCTTGTACATAGCCTGTACTAATTCTATCAATGTTTCTGGGACTTCAAACCATCGCAGTACTGCCCAGATCAGCTTTCTTGGGACCTTGTCATATGCTTTCTCCAAGTCTAGGAAAGCCCAGTTTGACTCTCTCCTCTTCTCTAGTTTCTTCTCAAGTATCTGTCTCAATGCAAACATCGGGTCAATTGTGCTGCATCCTGATCTGAATCCGAACTGTTCATCTCCCATCTTACATTCTACTATTCTGCGTATCCATTTATCAATTACCCTCTCCAGAACTTTCATGCAATGTGGTAGGAGTTTGATGCCTCTGTACTGTCCACAGTTGTGGATGTCCCCTTTGTTCTTGTACACTGGCATGAGTATGCTTATTCTCCAGTCATCTGGAATATGCCTTTCTCTCCACACTGCAATTTGTACCCTCAGGAGCCATTTCTCCCCTAGCTCACCCAGCATCTTTATCATATCTGCTGTGACCTCATCTGAGCCTGCTGCTTTCCCTGACTTCATTTTCCTTAGTGCTGCTCTTACTTTTTCTAAGCTGGGCTCCTCTTCTACTCTCATTGTAGGCTGTTTCTGGGGCAGTACCACTTCTGTGGGGTTTTATTCATTCAGAAGCTGCTGGAAATACTCCTTCCATCTGCCTTTGATGTCCTGTGGGCTGGTAAGCAGGTTGTTGCTGGAATCCCTTATGAAGGGTGTCTGACTATCTTCTTTATCTTTCTGTCTTTGCCTTGCAACCTGGTATAGTTTCTCTGTGCCCCTTACTGAATCACTTTCCAGAAGCTGATAGAGTGCCTCTGATGCCCTATTCTTTGCTATTGCAACTTCTTTCTTAGTTTCTTTGTTAGCCAACCAGTAGTCCTTCCTAGCTTGGTCAGTCTTTTCAATCTCCCACTTCTTCCTGCACTCCTTCTTTCTTTTGATTACTTCCTGCACTTCTGCATTCCACCACCAGCTTTCCTTATGTACCTTATTTCCATACCTGCTTCGGCCACATATCTTTTCTGTAGTCCTAACACATGCTGTTTTTAGGCACTGCCGCTCTTCTTCAACTCCACCTATTTCCTCCTCTTCTTGGGGTGCTAGAGCCCTGAGTAATTCCTTGAACTGCTGTACTTTCTCTCCAGTCAACTTCCAGGCCTTCTGCCTGGTCTCTGTTTGCCTTAGAGCCTTCTCTGACCACTGCTTGCAGCTGATTGTGGCAACTACTGGTTTATGCTGTGAACTGACTGTTTCACTGGGGATGACTTTGCAATCATGGATTCTACCCCAGTGCCTTTTCCTTACTAGGAGGAAGTCTACCTGAGTTGCATGTTGGCTACTCTTGTATGTGATCTTGTGACTGTCACTTTTTCTGAACCATGTGTTGGCTACTATCAAGCCATTTGCCAGACAGAAGTCTAGAATGGCTTCTCCTTCTTTAAGTGACATCATCTATTTAAACTTTTAAGTTTAAGCAAACAAATGATGTTACATGCTTCATTAAGACCTGGACTAGAAAAGGCATTAAGTCTCAACTGCCAAGCTAGTTAACGGTCCTCTAAAAGTAAATTTACTGGACCACCCCTAACATCTAGCTGGACTTAGTCTATTGCTTTAAACATAAACTTGTGTCCCCAACTCAAATGTGAGTGTTTAGCAAGAGAGTTATCACTTTTGTTAATGTCAATTGCATGGGTATGTTCATACGCTCTATCACGGAGCCTACGCTCCGTTTTCCCAATGTAAAAGGCTGTACAGGATGTACACTTAGCGATGTACACAACAGACTTTGAGTTACAATGGAGTTTGTGTTTCAATTCAAACTTCCTCTCATTGATGGTAAATGTCTTACCTACATCCATAAATTTACACATCCTACACACGCCATAGATAGACATCCCTATATGCCTGTTTACACTCGTTGGGTCTTTTCTTTCTAGTAATTTTTTAAGGTTGAGAACTCTTCTAAAAATGAGTTTAGGGACACTTCCTAGTTTTGCAGTTAAAAATTTGTCATTACTGATGAATTCCCAGTTTTTGTATAGTATAAGTCTAACTTTGTCACTGTCCTTACAGTATGTAGTTATAAAGCTAGTTCTATAGTTAGACATCATGTTAGCATTAGTCAAGTCCAACTCTTGGCTCGTATTCCAGGAGTTAGAACCACTGACTACCTGTTTGGTTTCAGTAGTCGACCCTAATTCGCTCAATATGGGCTTAATTATCCCATTATACCTTTTGTATTGCACTTCATGTACTAGTGAATCAATAAGGTTAATTGGGTATCCCCGGTGTTGGAACATATTGCTCAGTAACTTACATTCATCGATGAAGTCATCCTCAAGGGAGACCATTTTAGCTACTCTAATAAGTTGACCCTTAACAATAGAACATTTTTGTGTAAAGGGGTGACTACTTGTGAAGTGAAGAAATGAGTTACAAGTGTCCTTTCTAAAGATTTTTGACACAAATCTGTTGTTCACTACATCCTTGATTAACCTAATGTCAAGATAGTCAATGAAATCACAGTTAAAATTAAAAGTGAAATCAAGGAAATCGGTTGTGTGGTTTAAATAATCAACAAAGTTTTGTGCATGCGTTCCGTCACCTTTAAAGACAATGAAAATTTCGTCCAAAAAAAAAGGTATAATATATAAGGTTGGTCATCTGTTGGGAATTATTAAAAATAAATTTTCTTTCCCAGTGTGCCATTACTAAATTGGCCAGGCTAGCCCCACATGGTAAACCCATGGCCACTCCTCTCTTCTGGAGGTAAAATTCCTTGTTAAAAGTAAAAAAGTTGTTAGTGAGGATTATGTCTACTAATACTTCTATCAGGTATATCTCATGAGCCAGTGCCCCCTTAGCTTTAAGCATCAACCTCACCCATTTGACCCCTCCAAGATGTGGGATTGAGGTGTAAAGATCTTTATCATCGATAGTAGATTGTTGTCCCCGTGGAACTCAAGATCATTAATCTTTTGTAAAAAGGTCCAAGAATCTTTACAGACCTGGAGTTCAGGCACCAAGTATCTCTGCAAAATAGTGTCCACTACCTTTGCACAAGGATGTGTAATTGAACCCCTTCCATCTATGAGGGGTCTCATAGGGGTTTTTCCAAATCCTTGAGCACCTTGGGGATACAAAACATAACGGGAATTTTTGGCCATAGGGTTGCTATGTAATTAAACATGTCGATATCAGTTTTTGCCTCTATAAATAAATCATTTAAGTAACTTCTGATACGACCATAGGCTACATTGATTTCATTCAGTGAAACTTTAGAATAAGCTTCACTGTTCAAAAGTATTCCCATTCAAGTGATATAGTCCACAAGGTCAAAGATAACCAAACCACCCCCTTTATCCAGTTTACATACTCTCACTTAGAAAGATCTTAGTGTATGCAAAGCTAGTACCTCCTCTCGGGTGACATTGTCATTCCTACCCCTTCTGGTGTTAGTATGCCCTTAAATATGAACAACATGCCTCAAATCAAGTTCGCAAACATTTTCAAAAATACTGAGTACAGGATGTAATAGTGGATTAAATGTGCTGAGGACCCAAAAAAGCCACTCACTGTCGACCATGTTACCAAACAAAACAGTTAGGTTAAGTTTCCTAACAAAAAGTTTAAATAGATGATGTCACACTAGAAGGTGTATATTAGTTTTTATCATGTAAGTTTACAGAATATATAGGTTCTGTTATATATTTATGTTATACTAAAAAGTTGTGTATTTTAAATTGTACAAATATGTTTGTTTTGGTCTCTGTTTAATAATATGTGTACACACACCCTTAATTGTTGATAGGAAGCTTTTTAACATGTGATGCTATTTGCATTTGGTATTTAAACATGCCTTGAAGCATTTTTACTTGATCTGATGAAGTTACCTTATTAATAGTGACGAAAAGTGCTTCATAGTAAATTTCTTTGTGTAACACCAAATTTCTTTTTGTATCATCTTTGGGCCGTATGACTTGTTGGACTTATTTCATTTGGCTTTACATCATGTGTCCAAAACTGTATGGAAAATAATGTAAAATATATATATTTTTTAATAACCTGGGTACGTTTGCTCGGAGTGCCACAATGTGCAAACATGTGGTTATGGAAAAAAAATATTGTAAAAACCAACATTTGTGAGTAGGTAACAGTATTGCATTAGAGGACACTGTGTGGAGTATGTACAATGTAGGACTGCTGTGGTTGCTAACGAAGCAGGGTCTGAATCGATGTAGTTACCAGGTACTGTGCACGGATCTATATGCAAATGAGCTGGGGTTACTGAATAGCACAAATGGGTATCTGTGTCCACAGATCCCATCTGTGTAGGCACATAACTGTGTTGGTGTCCACAGAAGAGGTAACTGATATCAAAATGGGGTGTGTCCACAAACCTTTATGCTCATTGGAGCTCAGCCCCGCCTGTTTGCGTGGCGCACAGCTGAACTCAGCAGGGGGTGTGTCTGGTGACTGCTAAGCTTTATTTACGTTAGAGGTGCATGTTTCAGCAGGTTTGAATGAGTTTGCATGGTGCTCAACCATGCTGAGCGTGACCTGCCATGGGAGTGTTTCTACTGACTGCTAAGCTATGTTTATCAATACAGCATTGGTTTCTGTGGCGAACCACAGTGCTCAGTAAGGAAGGCTGTCAAAAAAAAAAAAATTGGCTGAGAAAGCCAATGATATATTAATTACTGATGAGCCCTGTTTCACTTAAACTAGCTGCATTAAGTCCCTTAATGATGTACTTGGCAGGTGGAATGTATCATAGCTAGCCAATCACACAGTACAACTACAGCAGAGCACTGTAACGTATGCATACACTCTACAATCTGATTTTCCCCATACTGTGCACCACTTGAGTACAGACTTGGGAAGTTTAACCTAGAGAATGTTAGGGGCTGTTGCAGATCTGCTACATCTGTATGTGCTAGATGCTGAGGTCATTGCAGCTGCATAGGCCTAGACTGAGAAGGAGAAGAGTGTTCAGGCCCAGGGTAACCTACAGGAGCTACATGAGCTGGAGACTGTAGAGCGCTACAGGTTGGACAGGTACATACTAGAACAACTCAGTGAGCTCTGCCACTCTTATCTCAAACCCAGAGCCAACAGAGGGGAACTATCCCATTCCCAGTGAAAACAAAGGTATGTGTAGCCCTTAGGATACTAGCTACAGGTACTTTATAAAGACCAACTGGGGACATGATGGGGGTCTCACAGGCATTTGCGTCCAGGGTACCCCACCAGTTCCTGGATGCCATGCTGCCACATGCCAGTGAGCACATTTATCTTCCCCACACCCCTGAGGAGAGGGCCAGCAGTATGCAACTCTTCTACCATGTAGCACACAACCCTGAGGTACTGGGTGCCATGGATTGCACCAAGGCACCACCTGGTGAACAGGGTAGAATCTACATCAATCACAAGGAGTATCACTCCATCAACTGTCAGGTCGTGTGTAATGCTTAGGGTACTATCATGAATGTGTGTGCTAGGAGCCCTGAGAGTTATCATGACTCCTATATCTGGCATGCATCACAGCTGTACCAGATGTTTGATAAGGGGGCATCCCATATGGCCATTTACTTGGGGATGCTGGCTATGCACTGTAACTGTGGATAATGAAACCTATCAGAAATGCACACACACTCACCAAAGAATGCCATAATGAGGCACATGCATAAACCAGGAACATCATAGCGCTTGTCTTTGGGCTGCTGAAGTCATGGCTCTGGTGCCTCAATATATCTGGTGGAGTCTTGCAGTATTCTATAGCCACATGTGCACAGATGTTCACAGTATGTGCCATGTTACGCAATATGATCCTGTGGTAACAACTGCAGCAGGATCAGCAAAGGGAAGCGATATACAACACCCCACCAGTGCCTAGGTCACTACAGCCACACCCACAGGGGGATTCAGAGGAGGAACCCGCTGAGGCTGTCCCTGTAGGCAGACATAGGCATGCCCAATATGCCTTGGCCTTGGTCAAGAGGCAACGCATAGCACATGCACTGATAACCTAGGGCCCTAGGGACTGACACCTTACTCAGACTCATATACACATCAGTAAAAAATATGCCAGTAAGGTCACACAACCTGTACCTCACCATGTATTGGCTGAGGACTGCCTATTTTGGTTAGAGTCATCCCCAAACTATAGATCTGTCAACTGCTGCATTCACAAGGTAAGTCATTCTCCTGTACATCACTTGTAAGTGGTACTACAATAAGATAGCATATGTATGGACCTGCTGATGCATGCAAGGGAATATAGTGGGCTATATATAGTGTGCTACTGGGCTACTTGCAGAGATCTATAGTGGGATACTGGGCTACATGTAAAGATCTAACAGCCACTTGGGACAACAAGTACTCTGTTCACTAGTATGTGCCTCATAATAGCTACTAGGCCACATGGCTAGAAACTCCACAACAGTAGTCCAGGGTGACACCAAACAGTGAGGTCACAGGACAGTCACTTGACTGTCTATGCCAGCAGAACATAGCCTGGTCATCCTCCACCCCAAACACATCATTGTTTCCATAAAACTGCTGTAACAGTAAGTTTACAATGATATACCAGCAGACCAAACAATTCCTCTATCTTGTTGATAGTGTGGGGTAGGAAACCTCTCTGTCTGGAAGCCTTTGTGTCTCAGTGGGCCATGGACAGTAGCATGTGTGATGGTGCCGATGATTTGAATCTGGCAGCATCCAACATCTTTTGCATGTGAGATACTCATATGGTGGTTGTCACACAGACTATCATAACCCCTCAATCTGTTACTGCAAGAAAGATGGAAAAAGCCAGAATGAATGGGGGCACAAAGGGCCATACCTGCAGACAGACATTATACACACTCTGAGTAACCTAGCAGGTGGCTAATTTAACACTAGGCTGCAACAGGTCAGATTAGCTGAAGGATGTAAAAACTATCATTAAATGCATTAGTAGGTACAACAATTCAGCAACCAATGTACAGTATAGCTCCGGGAAACCACAAATGTATGAGAAACACAGCAGAGATAGGGGGAGAAATGCTGGGCATTCTGCAAAAACATGTACAGGGAGAGATATGCAGACTGTCACCCTGTGTGTGATGTTTCACCATGTACCCCGGTTACATCATACCTCTCCACCTCTTACAGCAGGAAATGTGGCCAACTAAAGTGAATAAAAGTGGGACCAAGGCCCACAACTTGGGCAGGTTTTAAATACTTGCTCCTACAAACGTAGAATGTGGATAGAATAACAGGTCCTGCATTTGCATGACTCTCCTGCTGTGCATGGAGTCTGAAATTAAAATATCTGTCATTATTAATTTACTTCAAGTCTTGACTGATTTGCCAATAATTTGCCAGAAAACAACATTTTTATGTGAAGCAGGCCAAAAATATACAGAAAGAGTCTGGAAAGTCTGTGAAGCTCTCTACAGTTCTAAAGTTTGAGTCACATATTTAGGTCAGAAAACAGCCAGGGAATGCCTTGGACAATATCAGGCAATTGCAGTACTGTGGTAATAGGTGCAGCAGCCAGTAGTCTACAGCACACAATAATCCTGGACTGAAGTACAGGTAGCTTTGGCCTGGAGTCACCTTTTAAGTACTGACAATCACAATGGGCATGCTCCTACACTTAGCTAACTTGAGCCCAAGTCTGTTGCCTCTACCACTCAAAGACCTGCTATGCAGAAATATGTCTGTAAATACATGCAGCTATGTATACATATCTATCTCTCCCTATCCCCCTCATGCTTGATTAGTGTCTGTATCTGTGTGTCACATATGTATATATATATATATATATATATATATATATATATATATATATATATAATAAGAGGAATACACACACACACACACACACACATATATATATATATATATATATATATATATATATATATAAAGTACAATGATACATAGACTCCCCACATACTTCCACATAACACATTTACATTACTGACACACACAACTACATTTAAGGAAGCAGTTATACACATTGATATAGATATAGGTGGGGATGAACGAATGCTTCCACATACACCTAAATGCTGGTGTTATCTGGACATACAAATTACAACAGCTGTCCAATGGCACCAGACCAAGGCTGCAACAGTGCATAATCAACTCACTCACAGACCCCTGAGCCTGCGGGCTGTCACCCTGCAGCCAGATATTGGTACGCAGGTGGTACAGGGTACAATGGGTGCAATGCATTCCTTGGACAGGCCATATTATGCCTGGCCACATGTCTGTCTATCAAACTTCAAACAGCCACATATGGCCAGACTGGTAAGTGTACACCCATAGTAGGGATATTATCAGGTATCCCACCCCTAGAACACTAGATACAATAACAGTACCAAGTGGTATCACTCTGCAGATCACACATGCTGTCTAAAAAAAGGCCACTTTGTGTACTCCACAAGTACTGTCCCTGCATCAACATATACAACAGACGTAACCTTTGGCACATGTGACAGGTACTGTGAGCTTTAGTGTGCAATACTAGATAGGTAGGAGTTCTATTCTCACATCATCCAACTGTGTGTGTGTGTGTGTGTGTGTGTGTGTGTGTGTGTGTGTGTGTGTGTGTGTGTGTGTGTGTGTGTGTGTGTGTGTGTGTGTGTGTGTATCAATATATCCTTTCACAGCACTACAGACATGCCCATAATGACTGTATCCACACAATGGTATGCATTTTATGGCCCTGTGAATGGCTGTTGGCCTAAAATGCTCTCCTCTACAAGGCCTGCAGATGTCATCCACCTTAAGAGCACTGACTGACTTTCTAGCAACAGTTAACCTCTGTGGTGCATGCAATAAGTACTGCAAGTTATAGTATGTACAACTAGATCGATAGGAGTTCTAATCTCACATCATCCAACTCTGTATGTGCGTACGTGTGCGTGTGTGTGTGTGTGTGTGTGTGTGTGTGTGTGTGTGTGTGTGTGTGAATATATCCCCATGCAGCACTTCAGATAAACACGTATGAGCTATCTCTGTGCAATGGTTATGTATTTTATGCCCACTGACTATTGCCTGGCCTTAACATTGGCCTCTGTTACAAGGCCTGCTGATGTCATCCACCTTAAGAGCACTGGCTGACAGTGTATTATCACATCAACAGTGTGATGCATGTAATAAGTACTGCAAGCTGTAGTGTGTAATATTAGATAGGTAGGGGTTCTAATCTCACATCATCCAACTTGTGTGTGTGACTAAATATGTCCCCTGGCAGCACTGGAGACATGCCCATGTGGCCTACCCCTGTACATTGGTTATGCATTTTAGCACCCTGTGTCTAGTTGCTGGCCCTAAATTGCCTCCTCTACATAAGCATAATTGATGTTCACCACCATCTACAGTTGTATGTGCAGACTACGCAGGTGACATGTATCAAGGGTAGTAGAGTATGTCACAGGGTATGCAAGCATAATGCTAACTGTCCCCATTGTCCCTGGAACACTTTTCTACACATATGCACCTAGAGAACCATGCACATATACTGGCATATCTTGCTGACATCATATCTCTGCTGTGCTGCCTTGCCATCCTGTGCCACTGTATTGCCACCATGTGTCCATAGTTGAACCACTTAGATTCCTGGGACAAAAACATACACAGCTCTGTGTCACACCTGCCATTCTGTAACAGTACCACCAGTGTACCATCAGGCAACAAAGATACACAATGTTTCAGCCAGTATACAATACCTGTCATGGCCCACTACAACTGCCATGGCATAACACTACTGCACTACACAAACAAATGTAAAGTTATATAGTCACCCTGTGCATCAGACACATATATGCAAGTCCCTGCATCAACGGCATGGGTGGCAGGGATGTGGCACAGGAATGGTCACATGCACAGGGTACAGTGTGGTGGTGCCAGAGGACTAGGCTGTGCCAAGCAGTTGACAGCATATGAGTGAGTCAGGAAGGGGGTACGGTTACATGGGCCATGGGCAATGACAGTGATGTTGGAGTATGTGCATGTAAACAGTCAAGGACAGTACTAGCCCTACATGTATGTATGGTGGACAGCTGTGGACCACACATGGTAGAGTGGACAGTTCACCATCTCCAGTCATGAACACAGGAACTGGCTTTACCAGGAGCAGCATGGGCAGCACCATGCCCAAGGTCAGATGCGGTGTTAGTACCTGACAGTGCCTACTGTCTGCTGGGCCTAAGTCCCCCACGGGACCATCCAGGACCAAATGCCCATGGTCTGTCATGTCATGGTGTGGACAGCAGACCTTCCTTTGTAGCACTGGAGGTACTTCCACTACAGGAATGGGAGTGTGCAGGGCCATGTGGACTCCCAGCAGATGGTGTTGCTGGCCTACATCCACGTGTCCGACACCCAACTCCCAACCACATGTTCCAGCACAATGCGTGCTCAAAGACAGGCACTTTCTCAGCCCACCATCTATCCAGTACATCAGTGAAACATTCAATGGTGTCACCATGTGGTGGAAGCAGTTACAGATGTCAGAATGTGCTGCATCCATAACCCTAAGCATCCATCTGGTGTTGCATTCAGCTCCTGCCTGTGCCTCCATGACAGCCTGAAACATGCAGTGAGTGACCCGGGATGTGACACTTGCAACCAGAGGTGGATGTGCAGCAGTCCTCCTTTGAGTATCTCTGTCAATCTGCCTGTGTTGGACCTCACCAGCTCTTTAGCTATAGTCATTGTCTGCACTCACTGACACCATAGTTCTCACACTGTCCTGTACTATGTCACCACCCTCAAACTGTCCAATATCTGTGGCCTCTGGTGACTGGGTATGTGTGGGCACACTGACTGTGTGTGGGTACAATGGGGGAAGAAGAGGACTGTTAATCTCTGGGACAGATTCAGCCACTGACAAACCCACCTGTGCCTCACTATGGCCACCATCATCATCAGAGTCCGATGAGACACTGACATCAGGTTGTGAGGGGGACAGTCTCCAACCCCTCTCTTCACTTGTGAGAAGCAAGAAAAAAGCAATACATTACCACCTGCACTATTATGGTAATCCGCACAGACTCATACAGATGAGTATCCACAACTGCATTACATGTTCCATATCTTCTCATTTCTGATCCCACACACAACACACACACTCACAACATATACAGACAACCTAAGCCCTGTATAACATGCACGTCACCTACATCCAGGTAACGCTGCTCATATAATGTACCTGTGACGTATGCAATGTGACAGTGTATGTGACAGAACTACACATACAACCCAGTACACCTATCTTGACAATAATATACAGTTGTAGTAGCACTGCCTCAGGTATGCATCTTCTCCCTATTGTGTTTGAATAGGTATCTTGGAGTAATTGCCTTGTGTATAGTAGGCTGCATAGTTGCTCATAAATATAACTGCAAACATGTTAATATTTGTACAAATACACACTTGCCATTCCCTAGGCTATGCACTGTAGTTAACTGCTACAAAATGGAACATACAATTATTCTATTCAGGCTAAGGACAACAGTTGTGCATAAGGAAAAATGGCAGCTCTTAAGATTAATAGTGTATATCTGATCTGGAAAACAACAGTATAACACTTACCAGGTAAAGAACCATGAACTCCTACCACACCTGATGGACTTATGAAAAGGTGAAGGAGAGGTATTGTCAGAAACACCAAATGCTGCAGTGTTACAAGGTAATATGTGCATATATATGGTTCCCCTTTACAATCCTGGAAAACCGAAAGCTCGAATTTCAGTATCTCGAGACTGTAAAGGTGAAAATGCAAAATCTCAAAAGTGCATAAGCACGACTTCGAATATCTCAAATCTGTGCTTATGCAGTGCAGCAACGGGATAGGAAGTGTTTGTCCGGGACGTTTCTCAGAAGTGAAGGTAAGTGAGTGTATGTGAGTGTTATTGTAAGTTTTGCATGTGGATTATGGTAGGGAGGTTGTGTTTGTGTATGTGTGATGTGTGTGTGTGTGTGTGTGTGTGTGTGTGCGTGTGTGTGTGTGTGCAAGGGAGTGTGGAATGTCTGCGTGTGAGTAATGCATTGCTTGACTGTTAGTGCGATTTCGGAGTTGGTATATATAAGTAGGGGGGGCGCAGCCCCCCACATGAGGGTGCAGGGGGGCTTGCCCCCCTGCGTAGATATAGTGTAGGATTGTGTAGTTTGTGTGTTGTGGGTTGAATGGTGTGTGTGTTGTGTGGTGTATGGTTTGTGAATGTCTGGGATTTTAGTTTATCGTGTTTGTGTGTTTTGTGATTGTGGTCTGTTCGACTTTATAGTTTCAAGATACTGAAGTTCAAGCTTTCAGTATTTCGAGATTATAAAGGGGAACCATAAATACACATGTACAGTAGCTAATGTAATACTGGCTATATTGCTGATATTCTGAGTATGTGTGCACAACTGTGGGTAAATTACAACCTCCCCTCCCCCCAATTCAGATAGACCTGACACCCATCTAGTGGTCTTTAGAGCCTGCCACAATGACTGCTAATGTATTATACTGGGGAACACATTAAGCTTACCTGGACGCTCCTCTGATGTAGATGCTGTGGCACTGACCTCTGGGATGTATGGTGTTATGGTTGGCTGGGAGCTGTTGGTTGATCCTAGGTATGCTAGGAATTCCTCTGTGTCTAAGAGTGGTTCTTCTGTTGCAAGCCCTCCACCAGTGGCAGCATGATCCCTGGTGACAGCAGCTGCCCTTTAACATGTGGCATCGACCATGTCTGTGGCAGGTCTACTTCAGATCACTGAAATCCCATTTCACTTTCTTTCATTTCGCTGAGACCATATCACCTAAATTTCACAATACTGACAACTCTTTTCACTGAATCTCATTTCACCAACAGCTTACAATGCTAAATTTCAAAAGACTAAATGAGAAACCATAGACAAACACACACAGCACTAATGACTACCTCTTTCCACAACGTATAAACTACTTACTTATCCTCTTAACAGAAACTAGACAATATAAAATCAAACTAATTGGGGGGTTACACCCTCACACCCCCTAACTATATATTCTAACTCCAGGATTGCACTAAATGGGGAAAAGGGCATATAACTTTTACTTGCCTCACAGTACTCTACACACTGCCACTACTGCTGGGAATGCACAAAACATCTGCCATATTACTTTAGATACTTCCCATACAAATGTAAAGATACATACCTCCATTTAAAAACACTACAACACCACTTTCTACATTACTATCAGTATTCTGACACTCAGCACTGTAAGTTACATGAATTCTTTCTAGCACAAACAAGTTAAAGGCAAATAAAAACCCACATCAGGTCTATAGTTTACAATTCAGTGAAATCAGATTCAGTCAAATGAATTTTCATTATTTTGAAAATTAGGTGATTTGGTCTCAGTGAAATGGGATTTCGGTGATCTGAAGTAGATCCATCTGTGTCCCAGTGTCAAACCTGCTTGTAGGTCCTGTCATCAGTGGCCTGATGAAGATTCGTTGAAAGCGCTAGCCCTGTGTTCTAATTATTTTAATAAACATGGTTTCTAATGGACGCTTGGATTTATTTTTACATGCTGGCTGCGTGTTTTTTCTACAAGCTATTGCCCAGTGGATGAGTAGGTTCGAATGAACACTCTATGGTGATTTTGACTCTTTTTTATTGGATTAAGAGCTCGCAAAGTAAAGCGGTTTGTAGGTTACAGCTTCGTTTCTTTTTGTGGAACATTTGGTTACCTTTTGTGACTGACTTGAATTGAACACAGCAAGTATACTTCCCACTATTTAAGCCTGTTTTTTTGTTGTATTTTATAAGTCTTGTTTATTATCAGGCTAACAGAGTGTAGTGAGCATTATTCTTTGTTTTTAAACTATATGTTAATAGTAAACCATAGCCAATGCATAACAAAAATAAATATTTGAAGATAAGTGGTGGGAGAGAGCGAAATACAGTCCAATTATTGGCTATATAGTTGACAGCAGTACTGCTATCTACTCTACAGGTCTGTCCTTTATTTATGTGTAAAAATGTCCTATAGCTGCTGTAGCACATACATACCTGTCAAGCTATCTACATGCGACATTATGGGCCAAGCAGTAACAACTGCAGGTACACAGCTACACAATACACTTGCACACTGGGTGTACCTATATAACTATATAACTGCCAAGGTGTACTGTGGGCTGATGTAGTGTTACTTTACTATTTACATAATCATGTCAATGATACATCTGTGATAGAAGGATTACGCAACAGTAATTGCATTCAGTGACAGCGTGACACTTGTGAGACATGTATGTGTACAGTACAGACAGTAAACAATTATCATGCCTTGTTTGGCAGGCAATGAGAGAGAACCCAATAACAGAGACCACAGAGGACATCTGCATCAAATGTATTAATTGACTGCAGCAACCTTTAGCACACACAACAGGCATGCAGCCATACTAAAGCTTACACATTTTATTTATTTTATTTTATTTTATTATTATTACACTTATTTCCTGTATTTTATGCTGTATTTTCACATTCCTGGTAATGACTGTAACAGTCTGTGACATGTAAACATACAATAATATACTCATAATCTGGAATACCTCACCCCTTTACCTGTAGTTTTTGTCCAGAGAATATCTGTAAACATTATATGACTGCTACTGTTATATTTAGATCTACATAACAGTAGATTCGAACCCTGGTCTGTGTGTGGCAAAAATGTAGTTCATACACAGTATTTAGCAAACTGAGCTCCTGAATCACAGCTGATTACTTACTGACTAATATTTGCCTAGAGCTCACCTGACACCAGAATATGACCTGCTAATAGTGGTACAGTTTATACTTGACTACAGTGACAGTTGAACACACATGCATGGCATTCAAGCATGACAGAGATACTAGGTAAAACATACATTACTACATAGATTTCAGGTGTACAAAATACATTGTTAGTGTGTTAAAATATCTGTGAGATCAACAAACAATATCTGGTTATGGGTTATTATTTTCAGTGCACAACTAGTGCACTGTTATACCTGACTGCAGCACTGTACCTCACAGCCTGAATTCTTGTAGCTGATATGCAATGGTGAAAAGAAGACAATCCTGCTGTACATGATTTAACCTTGGTGTGATTGCTAATGGTCCATGTGTGGTACAGTGTGGTACAGTTTATACTTGACTACAGTGACAGTTGAACACACAGCCAGTTGTCATAAGTGATTTCTTACAAAACAACTATGAACCTGCACTTATTGCACAGCAGACTTTAGTAGATATACCTTCATGCAGGTACTGATACTATTTTGTGTTTTAATTGCAGAACAGTTTTAATAATTGATTTAATGCAAAACAGCCCTATTGCACAGAAGACTTTATTAGACACACCTTCATGCAGATACTGATACTATTTTGTGGTTTTATTGCAGAACAGTTTTAATAATTGATCACATGCAAAACAGCCCTATTGCACAACAGACTTTATTAGATATACCTTCATGCAGGTAGTGATACTATTTCATGTTTTTATTGCAGAACAGTGTTAATGACTGATAACTTGCAAAATAGGCCTACGTCCACAGTCATTGCACAACAGACTTTATAAGAGAAACCTTCAAACAGTTACTGTTATAATTTCATGTTTTATTGCACAACAGTTGCCATTATGTAGGTGTTTCAACACAGCTGTTATTCCACAGTTGTTGCAGTACAGACTTTTATTGCATATACTTTATTATGGTTAATACTTTAGTCTTCCCTGCTTATGGCACTATAGTTGGCAGTTTGCAATTCTTGCAGTACAGGTGTAAATCCACATTCGTTGCAATACAATCTTTACTGTATATACCTAATCAGAGTTAATGCTTTACTCTGTCTTGCTTATTTGACTATAGATAACAAAATACATCAGTACTCACCACACTCACATCGCAACCTGACCAAGCACCTGGCATGTGCCTTGATGTTGCAAGCCCTCTCTTCTGCAGCTGTTGGGAGAGAAGCACACCATTATGCATACCAGTTTAGCAGACATTTAAGATTAAATATTGGTGAAATACAGATAATGGAATTTACATACATGTGGGACATTCCCAGCCCAGAATTCTTGGACCCAGTTGTCCAAGAGAGCCCCCTTCTATCTTTTCAGGTCATTATGGTGACGACAACACTGCTCACCTGTGTGGGTGATACCAGTTGCACTGGTGAGGTCCCTTGCCAGCCGGTCCGAGGCATTCACCTTGTACTCTGAGCCCCGGTAAACTCCCTGCATTTGCTGGCCCTCGTGGTTTTTTACAAAAAGTCCAACCATGACCCTGGACTCCTGAATGCCCCACCACTGTGCCCAAAAGTGTGAACCCTCTCCAGCACTAGCCATTGTATTCTTAAGAGACAGAATTCCAATGGATTATGCTGTATTCTCACTTATTGGGCGTAATATAGCCTGTTTTCCCACCCATACATGCCATTGGGTGATATTTAAAAATGCATCATGTTGCTTAGCAGCATGCAAACCAACACATCTGAGCTGAGCAGTGCTAAAACCCATATAGCAGTGCTTAGCGGTGTGCAAACTAGCTAAGCAGAGCCAAGCAGTGCATAAACAATTTCAGCCATTGTTGTGTTTATACAGTGCTTAGCAGGGCTTAGCAGGTCTTAACAGAGCTAACTGAGTGCAACAGGCCAGTATTTAAAAATAATTTGCATAATTTGTATTTCAAACAAAACTGCTAACTTGCTCTTCTATGCATTCAAAAACTGCACTGACTGCACATGAGGCTGTAACTCTAAACATTTAGCAACATGGATATGTGAAGTCATGCTATACCTTTACATATACCTCTGAAATACCTTTATGCAATACTGTGCACCACAACATGCTACACAAGCCCACTTAGCTACACTTAAACATGACCTTTCCAGACTAATTAAATATATCTGGTTTCTATTTTTAGATGTCTGGCAGGTGTCGCAGCACCACTTAGCACTGCTGCACTCTATGCCAAGAAAACATGCTTTTTAAAGAAAAACAAACAAAAAAATAAATTACACTGCTATAATACAGTTGGACAGTGCAGGGAGTGTGCTATATATCTGCAGACACAGTTACCACTACACTCCCTACACTGATTCAATAATTGTGTCCCATGGCTCTCCCTCAGCAACATGCCATAGGTTCATAGGTTCATAGGTAGGTACTAGGCTATCTGCCCGAAGGCATTTATAAGCCTAGCCAGAATGTGTTGGCTTTCGCCGTCCCCTTAGATTAGTTCCCCGTGACTCTGTCCAGCAGAGCCACTGAAGGGATCCCTGGGGTAAACTTTCTGTTTCCCATCCACTTGTCAAGGTATCTCTTGAAGAGTGATAGCTAGCAGCTCTGCCTAATGTAGATTGGAATCTTGTTCCAAAACATGGCAAGTCTCTGGGACAGGAATCTATCCCTACAGCATGTCCTATTTATTATTGTGGTGAGGTTTAGATGCCTAGAGCATGTGGCTCAAGGGGATAAGGTTTTCTTTAGGTAGAGCATGCCCATCAGTTCTGGTTTGGACATGGCCTTGTATGTCAGGCAGAGATCACCTCTGAGTAGGCGGTATGCAACCGAGTACAGATGGAGTTTCTTCAGTCGAGCTGCATAGGTCATCTGTTTGAGGTCAGTGATCCTCTTGGTGAGGTACTTCTGTGGTCTTTCCAGCTGTTACAGGTGTCTTGTAAGGTACATCCCAAATGGTGGTAATATTAATATGCATGGTGCGTTGGTGAGAGGGAACTATGTATATGGACATGGTAGCAGTCCATGTAGGCTCTACACTATGCCTACCAGATTTTATTAAATCTAGGAGTATGACTTTTTACACTGTAGGGTTGCCACACCTCCGTTATTTTTCTGGACTATCCAGAAATCAAACTGATTTTCCGGTAGTCTGGAAAACACTGTACAAACTCTGGTATTCTGTTTCAAAAAGGAAACAGACTATTGGAGTTTGTAAATCGGCTGATTTACTATGCCTTTTTACAGAAAAGCATAGCAAATCAGCCAAATGCAGGTAGCAGGAATGGAAAAAGAGGGCGTTCCGCCCCAGGTGATGTCATCGTGGTGTCACACAATGGGCAGAATGTGGGCGGGAGAGTAGGTGGGACAGGCAGGGTTACTGGTGACGTGGGGTGTGTGGCTTTACTCCAGTTTTAGCCACGATGAAAGGTGACAACCCTATTACACTGAAATACAAAACATGCAAAGATGTCAAATGCACAAGTCCTAAAATGGAGCAGTAATGGTTTAGGTTAGGTTCATCAAACTCAAGCCAGATGAATGTCAGTTCTGATGGAAGAACACCAGTCAAATACCACCTTTTATCAGAACAAGAAACATACCCAAAAAGAAAAAAAAGCTGAATTGTCTACACAAGAGCTTGACTTTCAAAAGTAATAGATTAATTTGCCCTTGTACTAATTTGGACTTCTTCAGAATGGACATTGACAAAAAAATAATGTGATTAAATAGTACAGGCCTTGTCATATGACTTACAACATGTGACTGCTGAAAATACTCTAAATAAATACTTTATTTAAAATCACATAAAACAGAACCTAGTATTCATAGGCAGTCTCCCATCTAAGTGCTTAGCAGTCCAAGCCCTGCTTAAGGTTCAAAACGACATGAAATCAGGTGAATCCAAGATGGTACTGGCCACAGGTATCTCTTAAAAATCAGTAAAAAATGTAAAGCTGGTAAGTGTGCCACGTGCAGACCTGTTTTGAGGCAAACTACATAAAACATTGTTATTGGTACAAAAATAAATAAAAGTGGAGATAAGACCCTCTTTGAGAGGGCAATGATTCTGCACAAAAGTCTTGATTCTAGCATAATTAAGGAAGTTATTAAAAAAATACAAGACTTTTTCACTCACATTGGTATTAAAGATGAAGTGATAGGAAATTACCACATTTTGATATACAAGGAATTTTAACTTAACAAAATAAGCATGAAAAGAACAGACACCACTGGGGTATTTTGAAATGTGATAATAAAATTGCAAGAAGAAAAACTTGAAGAAACAGCCAAAGAATGCCATCAAATTGAATAATATCTTTATTGGGTACCAATCCAAGTAAAGGGCTTTTGTCCTACACCATTAGAAGGGACTTCTTCAAAACAAAAAAAAAAAACCTCTCCTACTATATCGGCTAAAATCTACCGGTATAGAGCAGTCTCTGGTGATTGAGCCTGTCGGACAGTGCCCTTTTGCTAGTGTCTTGAACAGCAGCACTCATCCGTATGCAATAAAGAACTGGACTACAAAAAGGACTGAGTCTGTAACTTGTTTTGTCTAACTTAGACAAAACCATTATTTAACGTTTTAAGATGTGACCTTCAATTTTATTTAGCTTAATTATTTCTTCTAGAACACTAGTGAAAGGGTACTCTCCAATAGGCTCAACCACCAGAGGCTGCTCTTCATGAAAAGAGAAACTTAAGACCAACTCCACAGGACCACAGCAGCACATCTAATTAATTGAGTTCACCTCAAAACAAAGGCTGGTCATACTCACTGACTGAAATTTGTTAACTTTACCCTCCTGTCCCCCACAGGTGGTGAACTTGTACCAGCAGTAGTCTTTCGATTCTGGGTGGCACTCATTTTCATTAGTATAATGCATTTTAGAATAATAATACACATTTTAAGTGATTTTTAAGAGCTGCCAATGCCCATACCACTCTGAATTTCCCAATCTTGTTTGATCTTGGTAGATAAGCAGGGTGGTGACTGGTCAGTTCTTGCATGGAAGACACCCTTGAAATACCAGGTGCTGTTTAAGTGATTTTCAAAAAAGTATTTCTTTAGAGCATTTTTAGCAGTGATATGATCTCAGATTTATGACAGACTTTCTCTGTTTAATCACATTTTTTGTCAGTGTCAATCAGAGCATTTTTCGTAGTGACATTATCTCAGATTTGTGACAGACTTGCTCTATTTAATCACATTTTTTGCCAATGTCAATCCTGAAGAAGTCCAAATTAGTATATGGAAAGTGCTTAACTGATAGAAGAAATGGATTACTTTTGAAAGTCAAGTTCTGTGTAACCTATTCAGCATTTTTTCATTTTTGATTGCAAATCAATTAATTATTATCTGGGCCTTTCTTGAGTTATCAAAACAAGAAAAATGTTTTAATAATTGATTGCATGCAAAACAGCCCTATTGTACAACAGACTTTATTAGATATACCTTCATGCAGGTAGTGATACTATTTCATGTTTTTATTGCAGAACAGTTTTAATGACTGATAACTTGAAAAATAGGCCTACGACGACAGTCATTGCACAACAGACTTTATAAGAGAAAGCTTCAAACAGTTACTGTTATAATTTCATGTTTTATTGTACAACAGTTGCCATTATGTAGGTGTTTCAACACAGCTGTTATTCCACAGTTATTGCAGTAGAGACTTTTATTGCATATACTTTATTATGGTTAATACTTTAGTCTTCCCTGCTTATGGCACTATAGTTGGCAGTATGCAATTCTTGCAGTACAGGTGTAAATCAACATTAATTACAATACAGTCTTTACTGTATATACCTAATCAGAGTTAATGCTTTACTCTGTCTTGCTTATTTGACTACAGATAACAAAATACATCTGCACTCACCACACTCACATCGCAACCTGACCAAGCACCTGGCATGTGCCTTGATGTTGCGAGCCCTCTCCTCTGCAGCTGTTGGGAGAGAACACACCATTATGCATACCAGTTTAGCAGACATTTAAGATTAGATATTGGTGAAATACAGGTAATGGAATTTACATACATGTGGGACATTCCCAGCCCAGAATTCTTGGACCCAGGTGTCCAAGAGAGCCCCCTTCTGTCTTTTCAGGTCATCATGGTGATGACAACACTGCTCACTTGTGTGGGTGATACCAGTTGCACTGGTGAGGTCCCTTGCCCGCCAGTCCCAGGCCTTCACCTTGTACTCTGAGCCCTGGTAACCTCCCTGCATTAGCTGGCCCTCATGGTTTTTGACAAAAAGTCCGAGCATGACCCTAGACTCCTGAATGTCCCACCACTGTGCCCAAAAGTGTGAACCCTCTCCAGCACTAGCCATTGCATTCTTCAGAGACAGAACTCCAATGGATTATGCTGTATTCTCACCTATTGGGCTTAATATAGCCTGTTTTCCCACCCATGCATGCCACTGGGCGATATTTAAAAATGCATCATGTAGCTTAGCAGCATGCAAACCAACACATCTGAGCTGAGCAGTGCTAAAACCCATATAGCAGTGCTTAGCGGTGTGCAAACTAGCTAAGCAGAGCCAAGCAGTGCATAAACAATTTCAGCCATTATTGTGTTTATATGGTGCTTAGCAGGGCTTAACAGAGCTTAGCTGAGTGCTGCAGGCCAGTATTTTAAAATAATTTGCATAATTTCTATTTCAAACAAAAATGCTAACTTGTTCTTCTATGCATTCAAAAACTGCACTGACTGCACATGAGGCCATACCTGTAAACATTTAGCTACATTGATATGTGAAGTCATGCTATACATTTACATATACCTCTGAAATACATTTATGCAATGCTGTGCACCACAGTATGCTACACAAGCCCACTTAGCTACACTTAAACATGACCTTTCCAGACTAATTAAATATATCTGGTTTCTATTTTTAGATGTCTGGCAGGTGTCTCAGCACCACTTAGCACTGCTGCACTCTACGCCATGAAAACATGCTTTTTAAAGAAAAATAAAAAAATAATAAATTACATTGCTATAATACTATTGGACAGTGCAGGGAGTGTGCTATTTATCTGCGGACACAGTTACCACTAAACTCCCTACACTGATTCAGTAATTGTGTCCCATGGCTCTTCCTCAGCAACATGCCATAGGTTCATAGGTAGGTACTAGGCTATCTGCCTGAAGGCATTTATAAGCCTAGCCAGAATGTGTTGGCTTTCGCTGTCCCCTTAGATTAGTTCCCTGTGACTCTGTCCAGCAGAGCCACTGAAGGGATCCCTGGGGTAAACTTTCTGTTTCCCATCCACTTGTCAAGGTATCTCTTGAAGAGTGTTAGCTAGGAGCTCTGCCTAATGTAGATTGGAATATTGTTCCAAAGCATGGCAAGTCTCTGGAACAGGAATCTATCTCTCCAGCATGTCCTATTTATTGTTGAGGTGAGGTTTAGATCCCTAGAGTGTGTGGCTCGAGGGGATAAGGTTTTCTTTAATGGAGCATGTCCACCAATTCTGGTTTGGACATGGCATTGTATGTCAGGCAGAGATCACCTCTGAGTAGGCGGTATGCAACTGAGTACAGCTGGAGTTTCTTCAGTCGAGCTGCATAGAGCATCTGTTTGAGGCCAGTGATCCTCTTGGTGAGGTACTTCTGTGGTCTTTCCAGCTGTTGCAAGTGTCTTGTAAGGTACATCCCAAATGGTGGTAATATGATTACTATGCATGGTGCGCTGGTGAGAGGGAACCATGTACATGGACATGGTAACATTCCATGTAGGCTCTACACTATGCCTACACAGATTTTATTAAATTTAGGAGTATGATTTTTTTAAACTGTAGGGTTGCCACACCTCCATTATTTTTCCAGACTATCTGGAAATCAAACTGATTCTCTGGTAGTCTGGAAAACACTGTACAAACTCTGGTATTCTGTTTCAAAAAGGAAACAGACTATTGGAGTTTGTAAATCGGCTGATTTACTATGCTTTTTTACAGAAAAGCATAGTAAATCAGCCGAAAGCAGGTAGCAGGAACGGAAAAAGAAGGCATTCTGCACCAGGTGATGTCATTGTGGTGTCACAAAATGGGCGGAATGTGGGCGGGAGAGGAGGTGGGACAGGCAGGGTTATTGGTGACGTGGGGTGTGTGGCTTTACTCCGGTTTTAGCCACAATGAAAGGTGGCAACCCTATTACACTGAAATACAAAAAATGCAAATATGTCAAATGCACAAGTCCTAAAATGGAGCAGTAATGGTTTAGGTTAGGTTCATCGAACTCAAGCCAGATGAATGTCAATTTTGATGGAAGAAAACCGATCAAACACCACCTTTTATCAGAACAGGAAACATACCCAAAAAGAAAAAGAAAGCTGAATTGTCTACACAAGAGCTTGACTTTCAAAAGTAATAGATTAATTTGCCCTTGTACTAATTTGGATGTCTTCAGAATGGACATTTACAAAAAAATCATGTGATTTAATAGTACAGGCCTTGTCATATGACTTATAACATGTGACTGCTAAAAATACTCTAAATAAATACTTTATTTAAAATCACATAAAACAGCACCTAGTATTCATAGGCAGTCTCCCATCTAAGTGCTTAGCAGTCCAAGCCCTGCTTAAGGTTCAAAACGACATGAAATCAGGTGAATCCAAGACGGTACTGGCCACAGGTATCCCTTAAAAATCAGTTAAAAATGTAAAGCTGGTAAGTGTGCCAAGTGCAGACCTGTTTTGAGGCAAACTACATAAAACGTTATTGGTATAAAAATAAATAAAAGTGGAGATAGGAACCTCTTTGAGAGGGCAATGATTCTGCACTAAAGTCTTGATTCTAGCATAATTAAGGAAGTTATTAAAACATACAGGACTTTTTCACTCACATTGTTATTAAAGATTAAGTGATAGGAAATTACCACATTTTGATATACAAGGAATTTTAACTTAAAAAATAAGTATGAAAGGAACAGACCCCACTGGGGTATTTTGAAATGTGGTAATAAAATTGCAAGAAGAAAAAATTGAAGAAACAGCTAAAGAAAGCCATCAAATTGAATAATCTCTTTATTGGGTACCAATCCAAGTAAAGGGCTTTTGTCCTACACCATTAGAAGGGACTTCTTCAAAACAAAAAAAAAAACTCTCCTACTATACCGGCTAAAATCTACCGGTGTAGAGCAGTCTCTGGTGATTGAGCCTGTCGGACAGTGCCCTTTTGCTAGTGTGCTGCACAGCAGCACTCATCTGTATGCAATAAAGAACTGGACTACAAAAAGGACTGAGTCTGTAACTTGTTTTGTCTAACTTAGACAAAACCATTATTTAATGTTTTTAAGATTTGACCTTCAATTTTATTTAGCTTAATTATTTCTTCTAGACCACTAGTGAAAGGGTACTCTCCAATAGGCTCAACCACCAGAGGCTGCTCTTCATGAAAAGAGAAACTTAAGACCAACTCCACAGGACCTCAGAAGCACATCTAATTAATTGAGTTCACCTCAAAACAAAGGCTGGTCACACTCACTGACTGAAATTTGTTAACTTCACCCTCCTGTCCCCCACAGGTGGTGAACTTGTACCAGCAGTAGTCTTTCGATTCTGGGTGGCACTCATTTTCATTAGCATAATGCATTTTAGAATAATAATACACATTTTAAGTGATTTTTAAGAGCTGCCAATGCCCATACCACTCTGAATTTCCCAATCTTGTTTGATCTTGGTAGCTAAGCAGGGTGGTGACTGGTCAGTTTTTACATGGAAGACACCCTTGGAATATCAGGTGCTGTTTAAGTGATTTTTAAAAAAGTCATTAATTAGAGCATTTTTAGTAGTGACATTATCTCAGATTTGTGACAGACTTGCTCTATTTAATCACATTGTTTGTCAATGTCAATCCTGAAGAAGTCCAAATTAGTATATGGAAAGTGCTTAACTGATAGAAGAAATGGATTACTTTTGAAAGTCAAGTTCTGTGTAACCTGTTCAGCATTTTTTCATTTTTGATTGCAAATCAATTAATTATTATCTGGGCCTTTCTTGAGTTATCAAAACAAGAAAAATGTTTTAATAATTGATTGCATGCAAAACAGCCCTATTGTACAACAGACTTTATTAGATATACCTTCATGCAGGTAGTGATACTATTTCATGTTTTTATTGCAGAACAGTTTTAATGACTGATAACTTGCAAAATAGGCCTACGTCCACAGTCATTGCACAACAGACTTTATAAGAGAAAGCTTCAAACAGTTACTGTTATAATTTCATGTTTTATTGTACAACAGTTGCCATTATGTAGGCGTTTCAACACAGCTGTTATTCCACAGTTATTGCAGTACAGACTTTTATTGCATATACTTTATTATGGTTAATACTTTAGTCTTCCCTGCTTATGGCACTATAGTTGGCAATATGCAATTCTTGCAATACAGGTGTAAATCAACATTAATTACAATACAGTCTTTACTTTATATACCTAATCAGAGTTAATGCTTTACTTTGTCTTGCTTATTTGACTACAGATAACAAAATACATCTGCACTCACCACACTCACATAGCAACCTGACCAAGCACCTGGCATGTGCCTTGATGTTGCGAGCCCTCTCCTCTGCAGCTGTTGGGAGAGAACACACCATTATGTATACCAGTTTAGCAGACATTTAAGATTAAATATTGGTGAAATACAGGTAATGGAATTTACATACATGTGGGACATTCCCAGCCCAGAATTCTTGGACCCTGGTGTCCAAGAGAGCCCCCTTCTGTCTTTTCAGGTCATCATGGTGATGACAACACTGCTCACCTGTGTGGGTGATACCAGTTGCACTGGTGGGGTCCCTTGCCCGCCGGTCCCAGGCCTTCACCTTGTACTCTGAGCCCTGGTAACCTCCCTGCATTAGCTGGCCCTCATGGTTTTTGACAAAAAGTCCGAGCATGACCCTAGACTCCTGAATGTCCCACCACTGTGCCCAAAAGTGTGAACCCTCTCCAGCACTAGCCATTGTATTCTTCAGAGACAGAACTCCAATGGATTATGCTGTATTCTCACCTACTGGGCTTAATATAGCCTGTTTTCCCACCCATACATGCCATTGGGCAATATTTAAAAATGCATCATGTAGCTTAGCAGCATGCAAACCAACACATCTGAGCTGAGCAGTGCTAAAACCCATATAGCAGTGCTTAGTGGTGTGCAAACTAGCTAAGCAGAGCCAAGCAGTGCATTAACAATTTCAGCCATTATTGTGTTTATATGGTACTTAGCTGGGCTTAACAGAGCTTAGCTGAGTGCAGCAGGCCAGTATTTTAAAATAACTTGCATAATTTCTATTTCAAACAAAAATGCTAACTTGTTCTTCTATGCATTCAAAAACTGCACTGATTGCACATGAGGCCGTACCTGTAAACATTTAGCTACATGGATATGTGAAGTCATGCTATACCTTTACATATACCTATGAAATACATTTATGCAGTGCTGTGCACCACAGTATGCTACACAAGCCCACTTAGCTACACTTAAACATGACCTTTCCAGACTAATTAAATATATCTGGTTTCTATTTTTAGATGTCTGGCAGGTGTCTCAGCACCACTTAGCACTGCTGCACTCTACGCCAAGAAAACATGCTTTTTAAAGAAAAATAAAAAAAATAATAAATTACATTGCTATAATACAATTGGACAGTGCAGGGAGTGTGCTATTTATCTGCGGACACAGTTACCACTAATCTCCCTACACTGATTCAGTAATTGTGTCCCATGGCTCTTCCTCAGCAACATGCCATAGGTTCATAGGTAGGTACTAGGCTATCTGCCCGAAGGCATTTATAAGCCTAGCCAGAATGTGTTGGCTTTCGCTGTCCCCTTAGATTAGTTCCCTGTGACTCTGTCCAGCAGAGCCACTGAAGGGATCCCTGGGGTAAACTTTCTGTTTCCCATCCAGTTGTCAAGGTATGTCTTGAAGAGTGTTAGCTAGGAGCTCTGCCTAATGTAGTTTGGAATCTTGTTCCAAAGCATGGCAAGTCTCTGGAACATAAATCTATCTCTCCAGCATGTCATATTTATTGTTGTGGTGAGGTTTAGATCCCTAGAGTGTGTGGCTCGAGGGGATAAGGTTTTCTTTAATGGAGCATGTCCACCAGTTCTGGTTTGGACATGGCATTGTATGTCAGGCAGAGATCACCTCTGAGTAGGCGGTATGCAACCGAGTACAGCTGGAGTTTTTTCAGTCGAGCTGCATAGGGCATCTGTTTGAGGCCAGTGATCCTCTTGGTGAGGTACTTCTGTGGTCTTTCCAGCTGTTGCAAGTGTCTTGTAAGGTACATCCCAAATGGTGGTAAATGATTAATATGCATGGTGCGCTGGTGAGAGGGAACCATGTACATGGACATGGTAACATTCCATGTAGGCTCTACACTATGCCTACACAGATTTTATTAAATTTAGGAGTATGATTTTTTTACACTGTAGGGTTGCCACACCTCCATTATTTTTCCAGACTATCTGGAAATCAAACTGATTCTCTGGTAGTCTGGAAAACACTGTACAAACTCTGGTATTCTGTTTCAAAAAGGAAACAGACTATTGGAGTTTGTAAATCGGCTGATTTACTATGCTTTTTTACAGAAAAGCATAGTAAATCAGCTGAAAGTAGGTAGCAGGAATGGAAAAAGAAGGCATTCTGCACCAGGTGATGTCATCGTGGTGTCACAAAATGGGCGGAATGTGGGCGGGAGAGGAGGTGGGACAGGCAGGGTTACTGGTGACATGGGGTGTGTGGCTTTACTCCGGTTTTAGCCACAATGAAAGGTGGCAACCCTATTGCACTGAAATACAAAAAATGCAAATATGTCAAATGCACAAGTCCTAAAATGGAGCAGTAATGGTTTAGGTTAGGTTCATCGAACTCAAGCCAGATGAATGTCAATTTTGATGGAAGAAAACCTATCAAACACCACCTTTTATCAGAACAAGAAACATACCGAAAAAGAAAAAGAAAGCTGAATTGTCTACACAAGAGCTTGACTTTCAAAATTAATAGATTAATTTGCCCTTGTACTAATTTGGATGTCTTCAGAATGGACATTGACAAAAAAATCATGTGATTAAATAGTACAGGCCTTGTCATATGACTTACAACATGTGACTGCTAAAAATACTCTAAATAAATACTTTATTTAAAATCACATAAAACAACACCTAGTATTCATAGGCAGTCTCCCATCTAAGTGCTTAGCAGTCCAAGCCCTGCTTAAGGTTCAAAACGACATGAAATCAGGTGAATCCAAGACGGTACTGGCCACAGGTATCCCTTAAAAATCAGTTAAAAATGTAAAGCTGGTAAGTGTGCCAAGTGCAGACCTGTTTTGAGGCAAACTACATAAAACGTTATTGGTATAAAAATAAATAAAAGTGGAGATAGGAACCTCTTTGAGAGGGCAATTAAAGTCTTGATTCTAGCATAATTAAGGAAGTTATTAAACATACAGGACTTTTTCACTCACATTGGTATTAAAGATTAAGTGATAGGAAATTACCTCATTTTGATATACAAGGAATTTTAACTTAAAAAATAAGTATGAAAGGAACAGACCCCACTGGGGTATTTTGAAATGTGGTAATAAAATTGCAAGAAGAAAAACTTGAAGAAACAGCTAAAGAAAGCCATCAAATTGAATAATCTCTTTATTGGGTACCAATCCAAGTAAAGGGCTTTTGTCCTACACCATTAGAAGGGACTTCTTCAAAACTAAAAAAAAACCTCTCCTACTATACTGGCTAAAATCTACTGGTGTAGAGCAGTCTCTGGTGATTGAGCCTGTCGGACAGTGCCCTTTTGCAAGTGTCCTGCACAGCAGCACTCATCCGTATGCAATAAAGAACTGGACTACAAAAAGGACTGAGTCTGTAACTTGCTTTGTCTAACTTAGACAAAACCATTATTTAATGTTTTTAAGATTTGACCTTCGATTTTATTTAGCTTAATTATTTCTTCTAGAACACTAGTGAAAGGGTACTCTCCAATAGGCTCAACCACCAGAGGCTGCTCTTCATGAAAAGAGAAACTTAAGACCAACTCCACAGGACCTCAGCAGCACATCTAATTAATTGAGTTCACCTCAAAACAAAGGCTGGTCACACTCACTGACTGAAATTTGTTAACTTCACCCTCCTGTCCCCCACAGGTGGTGAACTTGTACCAGCAGTAGTCTTTCGATTCTGGGTGGCACTCATTTTCATTAGTATAATGCATTTTAGAATAATAATACACATCTTAAGTGATTTTTAAGAGCTGCCAATGCCCATTCCACTCTGAATTTCCCAATCTTGTTTGATCTTGGTAGCTAAGCAGGGGGGTGACTGGTCAGTTTTTACATGGAAGACACCCTTGGAATATCAGGTGCTGTTTAAGTGATTTTTTAAAAAAGTATTTAATTAGAGCATTTTTTGTAGTTACATTTTCTCAGATTTGTGACAGACTTGCTCTATTTAATCACATTTTTTGCCAATGTCAATCCTGAAGAAGTCCAAATTAGTATATGGAAAGTGCTTAACTGATAGAAGAAATGGATTACTTTTGAAAGTCAAGTTCTGTGTAACCTATTCAGCATTTTTTTATTTTTGATTGCAAATCAATTAATTATTATCTGGGCCTTTCTTGAGTTATCAAAACAAGAAAAATGTTTTAATAATTGATTGCATGCAAAACAGCCCTATTGTACAACAGACTTTATTAGATATACCTTCATGCAGGTAGTGATACTATTTCATGTTTTTATTGCAGAACAGTTTTAAAGGAGTACCGCACCCACAGACTCAAAAAACATGTTTAAAACATCATGGCATGATGTTTCCTACACTTTAACAGCACTCTGGGATTATTTACAGGATTTTAAATATATTTTTATGTAATTACAGACTCTGACCACCTGGAGTACAGCATATTGACGTGGTTTGGATAAATCAGGTTGCCACTCAGTATCCCACAAGTCATTGTTTTGCTCAGAAATGTTACATCATGCAGGCCTCCATTTGCATGAAGCTCTTGTCATTTCATAGATGTTGCATGCATACAAAGTTCTGAGTAAAATAGAACAGTTAAAGTAACATTCCTTGCTGTTGAATGACTACTTAAAACTGAAACAGTGCAAATGTCACAGAACACACACAAAGTGCTGTTTACTGCTGCCTTTTTTCTAATTTAGTTTAAATGGCACTAATTTGTGAGACAATGAATTCCAGTTCTTTTACTTCAACCCTCCCCCGCAACACCTAGCTTCCCTAGCTGTCAAAGTCCTGAGGGTAATTTGACTTGGTAATTTCATTGACTGGCAGATCTCAGCAGGGTGCTTGACTCATGTAATTCAATCTTTGCTCTAGCATTTCTTTTGTTACAGAGGACATTTTTTATTGCTGCACTGTAGCCATGGCCTTACTTGACTGCATTAGCATCCAGTTTATATAGCAACTTCTGTAACATCTTGCACCAGGGAGCTAAATAAAACTTTTAAAATATTAAACCAGTTTAGATTTTTATTAGTTTAAGTGTCTAAGGTATCACTTCATGCTTCCACCTTGCTAAAAATGATTTACATGTGCAAAGT
>NC_056749.1:103998884-104065362 GCF_019279795.1 Protopterus annectens | reverse complement strand
TTAATACAGCATACAACACAAACATCCACAAAGTTTAGCAAAGCAACATATCCGGACAGTATAGTATCCACTTGTAACTACAAGCAATGATTTAGGCAGCTACTTTAAAAAAAAAAAAAAAGTTGACTCACCAATGTTAGCAGGTTCCAGAAAATAAGGCGATACAAGCAGAGCTTCCCACAGCAGGTTCCTTTGGCAAAATACTGCGTACTGGAAACAGCAACAGGAGAAGAACTTCCCTACCTCCTGCAGCTCTATTTGTGGACTCCAAGGCTGGGGGAAGGACAAGGCAGCTGTAACATCACAAAATGGGTGGGTTTGACTGTTTGACAGAGAACCGGCCATGGTGATGTCACTTCGTGGGAGGGAACTGTAAAAAAAAATACCAACACTGCCTGGCCGTGATGACATGAGTAATTGGGGGACTTCTGCAAGATTATCTGAAATGCGGGAAAATGTTTTTGAAAGGGAAACGATCACTGTACGCTAAGGTAGGTTTGTTTGAGAAAAGTGAGGGGAATGGAAATTTTGTAAATGATGCTTTGCTGTTTGTTTATGCAGGAAGGTATAAATAGGGAGGAAAAAGGCAGAGATGTTGAGGAATTCAGTTTAGAAACCCATTGTACTCCTTTAATGACTGATAACTTTTAAAATAGGCCCACGTCCACAGTCATTGCACAACAGACTTTATAAGAGAAAGCTTCAAACAGTTACTGTTATAATTTCATGTTTTATTGCACAACAGTTGCCATTATGTAGGTGTTTCAACACAGCTCTTATTCCACAGTTATTGCAGTACAGACTTTTATTGCATATACTTTATTATGGTTAATACTTTAGTCTTCTCTGCTTATGGCACTATAGTTGGCAATATGCAATTCTTACAGTACAGGTGTAAATCAACATTAATTACAATACAGTCTTTACTGTATATACCTAATCAGAGTTAATGCTTTACTCTGTCTTGCTTATTTGACTACAGATAACAAAATACATCTGTACTCACCGCACTCACATCGCAACCTGACCAAGCACCTGGCATGTGCCTTGATGTTGCTAGCCCTCTCCTCTGCAGCTGTTGGGAGAGAACACACCATTATGTATACCAGTTTAGCAGACATTTAAGATTAGATATTGGTGAAATACAGGTAATGGGATTTACATACATGTGGGACATTCCCAGCCCAGAATTCTTGGACCCAGGTGTCCAAGAGAGCCCCCTTCTGTCTTTCAGGTCATCATGGTGATGATGACACTGCTCACCTGTGTGGGTGATGCCAGTTGCACTGGTGAGGTCCCTTGCCAGCCGGTCCCAGACCTTCACCTTGTACTCTGAGCCCTGGTAACCTCCCTGCATTAGCTGGCCCTCATGGTTTTTGACAAAAAGTCCGAGCATGACCCTAGACTCCCGAATGTCCCACCACAGTGCCCAAAAGTGCGAACCCTCTCCAGCACTAGCCATTGTATTCTTCAGAGACAGAACTCCAATGGATTATGCTGTATTCTCACCTATTGGGCTTAATATAGCCTGTTTTCCCACCCATACATGCCATTGGGCAATATTTAAAAATGCACCATGTTGCTTAGCAGCATGCAAACCAACACATCTGAGCTGAGCAGTGCTAAAACCCATATAGCAGTGCTTAGTGGTGTGTAAACTAGCTAAGCAGAGCCAAGCAGTGCATAAACAATTTCAGCCATTGTTGTGTTTATACAGTGCTTAGCAGGGCTTAGCAGGTCTTAATAGAGCTAACTGAGTGCAACCGGCCAGTATTTAAAAATAATTTGCATAATTTGTATTTCAAACAAAACTGCTAACTTGCTCGTCTATGCATTCAAAAACTGCACTGACTGCACATGAGGCTGTAACTCTAAACATTTAGCAACATGGATATGTGAAGTCATGCTATACCTTTACATATACCTCTGAAATACCTCTATGCAATACTGTGCACCACAACATGCTACACAAGCCCACTTAGCTACACTTAAACATGACCTTTCCAGACTAATTAAATATATCTGGTTTCTATTTTTAGATGTCTGGCAGGTGTCGCAGCACCACTTAGCACTGCTGCACTCTATGCCAAGAAAACATGCTTTTTAAAGAAAAACAAAACAAAAAAAAATACACTGCTATAATACAGTTGGACAGTGCAGGGAGTGTGCTATATATCTGCAGACACAGTTACCACTACACTCCCTACACTGATTCAATAATTGTGTCCCATGGCTCTCCCTCAGCAACATGCCATAGGTTCATAGGTAGGTACTAGGCTATCTGCCCGAAGGCATTTATAAGCCTAGCCAGAATGTGTTGGCTTTCGCCGTCCCCTTAGATTAGTTCCCTGTGACTCTGTCCAGCAGAGCCACTGAAGGGATCCCTGGGGTAAACTTTCTGTTTCCCATCCACTTGTCAAGGTATCTCTTGAAGAGTGATAGCTAGGAGCTCTGCCTAATGTAGATTGGAATCTTGTTCCAAAACATGGCAAGTCTCTGGGACAGGAATCTATCCCTACAGCATGTCCTATTTATTATTGTGGTGAGGTTTAGATGCCTAGAGCATGTGGCTCGAGGGGATAAGATTTTCTTTAGGTAGAGCATGCCCATCAGTTCTGGTTTGGACATGGCCTTGTATGTCAGGCAGAGATCACCTCTGAGTAGGCGGTATGCAACCGAGTACAGATGGAATTTCTTCAGTCGAGCTGCATAGGGCATCTGTTTGAGGTCAGTGATCCTCTTGGTGAGGTATTTCTGTGGTCTTTCCAGCTGTTGCAGGTGTCTTGTAAGGTACATCCCAAATGGTGGTAATATTAATATGCATGGTGCGTTGGTGAGAGGGAACTATGTACATGGACATGGTAACAGTCCATGTAGGCTCTACACTATGCCTACCAGATTTTATTAAATCTAGGAGTATGACTTTTTACCCTGTAGGGTTGCCACACCTCCGTTATTTTTCTGGACTATCCGGAAATCAAACTGATTTTCCGGTAGTCTGGAAAACACTGTACAAACTCTGGTATTCTGTTTCAAAAAGGAAACAGACTATTGGAGTTTGTAAATCGGCTGATTTACTATGCCTTTTTACAGAAAAGCATAGCAAATCAGCCGAAAGCAGGTAGCAGGAACGGAAAAAGAGGGCGTTCCGCCCCAGGTGATGTCATCGTGGTGTCACACAATGGGCGGAATGTGGGCAGGAAAGTAGGTGGGACAGGCAGGGTTACTGGTGACGTGGGGTGTGTGGCTTTACTCCAGTTTTAGCCACGATGAAAGGTGACAACCCTATTACACTGAAATACAAAACATGCAAAGATGTCAAATGCACAAGTCCTAAAATGGAGCAGTAATGGTTTAGGTTAGGTTCATCAAACTCAAGCCAGATGAATGTCAGTTCTGATGGAAGAACACCAATCAAATACCACCTTTTATCAGAACAAGAAACATACCCAAAAAGAAAAAAAAGCTGAATTGTCTACACAAAAGCTTGACTTTCAAAAGTAATAGATTAATTTGCCCTTGTACTAATTTGGACTTCTTCAGAATGGACATTGACAAAAAATCATGTGATTAAATAGTACAGGTCTTGTCATATGACTTACAACATGTGACTGCTGAAAATACTGTAAATAAATACTTTATTCAAATCACATAAAACAGCACCTAGTATTCATAGGCAGTCTCCCATCTAACTGCTTAGCAGTCCAAGCCCTGCTTAAGGTTCAAAACGACATGAAATCAGGTGAATCCAAGATGGTACTGGCCACAGGTATCTCTTAAAAATCAGTAAAAAATGTAAAGCTGGTAAGTGTGCCACATGCAGACCTGTTTTGAGGCAAACTACATAAAACATTGTTATTGGTACAAAAATAAATAAAAGTGGAGATAAGAACCTCTTTGAGAGGGCAATGATTCTGCACAAAAGTCTTGATTCTAGCATAATTAAGGAAGTTATTAAAAAAATACAAGACTTTTTCACTCACATTGGTATTAAAGATGAAGTGATAGGAAATTACCACATTTTGATATACAAGGAATTTTAACTTAACAAAATAAGCATGAAAAGAACAGACCCCACTGGGGTATTTTGAAATGTGATAATAAAATTGCAAGAAGAAAAACTTGAAGAAACAGCCAAAGAATGCCATCAAATTGAATAATATCTTTATTGGGTACCAATCCAAGTAAGGGGCTTTTGTCCTACACCATTAGAAGGGACTTCTTCAAAACAAAAAAAAAAAAAAACCTCTCCTACTATATCGGCTAAAATCTACCGGTGTAGAGCAGTCTCTGGTGGTTGAGCCTGTCGGACAGTGCCCTTTTGCTAGTGTCCTGAACAGCAGCACTCATCCGTATGCAATAAAGAACTGGACTACAAAAAGGACTGAGTCTGTAACTTGTTTTGTCTAACTTAGACAAAAACCATTATTTAATGTTTTAAGATTTGACCTTCAATTTTATTTAGCTTAATTATTTCTTCTAGAACACTAGTGAAAGGGTACTCTCCAATAGGCTCAACCACCAGAGGCTGCTCTTCATGAAAAGAGAAACTTAAGACCAACTCCATAGGACCACAGCAGCACATCTAATTAATTGAGTTCACCTCAAAACAAAGGCTGGCCATACTCACTGACTGAAATTTGTTAACTTTACCCTCCTGTCCCTCACAGGTGGTGAACTTGTACCAGCAGTAGTCTTTCGATTCTGGGTGGCACTCATTTTCATTAGTATAATGCATTTTAGAATAATAATACACATTTTAAGTGATTTTTAAGAGCTGCCAATGCCCATACCACTCTGAATTTCCCAATCTTGTTTGATCTTGGTAGCTAAGCAGGGTGGTGACTGGTCAGTTCTTACATGGAAGACACCCTTGGAATACCAGGTGTTGTTTAAGTGATTTTCAAAAAAGTATTTCTTTAGAGCATTTTTAGCAGTGACATGATCTCAGATGTATGACAGACTTTCTCTGTTTAATCACATTTTTTGTCAATGTCAATCCTGAAGAAGTCCAAATTAGTATATGGAAAGTGCTTAACTGATAGAAGAAATGGATTACTTTTGAAAGTCAAGTTCTGTGTAACCTATTCAGCATTTTTTCATTTTTGATTGCAAATCAATTAATTATTATCTGGGCCTTTCTTGAGTTATCAAAACAAGAAAAATATTTTAATAATTGATTGCATGCAAAACAGCCCTATTGTACAACAGACTTTATTAGATATACCTTCATGCAGGTAGTGATACTATTTCATGTTTTTATTGCAGAACAGTTTTAATGACTGATAACTTGCAAAATAGGCCTACGTCCACATTGCACAACAGACTTTATAAGAGAAAGCTTCAAAAAGTTACTGTTATAATTTCATGTTTTATTGTACAACAGTTGCCATTATGTAGGTGTTTCAACACAGCTGTTATTCCACAGTTATTGCAGTACAGACATTTATTGCATATACTTTATTATGGTTAATACTTTAGTCTTCCCTGCTTATGGCACTATAGTTGGCAATATGCAATTCTTGCAGTACAGGTATAAATCAACATTAATTACAATACAGTCTTTACTGTATATACCTAATCAGAGTTAATGCTTTACTCTGTCTTGCTTATTTGACTACAGATAACAAAATACGTCTGCACTCACCACACTCACATCGCAACCTGACCAAGCACCTGGCATGTGCCTTGATGTTGCGAGCCCTCTCCTCTGCAGCTGTTGGGAGAGAACACACCATTATGCATACCAGTTTAGCAGACATTTAAGATTAGATATTGGGGAAATACAGGTAATGGAATTTACATACATGTGGGACATTCCCAGCCCAGAATTCTTGGACCCAGGTGTCCAAGAGAGCCCCCTTCTGTCTTTTCAGGTCATCATGGTGATGACAACACTGCTCACCTGTGTGGGTGATACCAGTTGCACTGGTGAGGTCCCTTGCCCGCCGGTCCCAGGCCTTCACCTTGTACTCTGATCCCTGGTAACCTCCCTGCATTAGCTGGCCTCATGGTTTTTGACAAAAAGTCCGAGCATGACCCTAGACTCCTGAATGTCCCACCACTGTGCCTAAAAGTGCGAACCCTCTCCAGCACTAGCCATTGTATTCTTCAGAGACAGAACTCCAATGGATTATGCTGTATTCTCACCTATTGGGCTTAATATAGCCTGTTTTCCCATGCATACATGCCATTGGGCAATATTTAAAAATGCATCATGTAGCTTAGCAGCATGCAAACCAACACATCTGAGCTGAGCAGTGCTAAAACCCATATAGCAGTGCTTAGCAGTATGCAAACTAGCTAAGCAGATCCAAGCAGTGCATAAACAATTTCAGCCATTATTGTGTTTATATGGTGCTTAGCAGGGCTTAAAAGGGCTTAGCTGAGTGCAGCAGGCCAGTATTTTAAAATAATTTGCATAATTTCTATTTCAAACAAAAATGCAAAGTTGTTCTTCTATGCATTCAAAAATTGCACTGACTGCACATGAGGCCGTACCTGTAAACATTTAGCTACATGGATATGTGAAGTCATGCTATACCTTTACATATACCTCTGAAATACATTTATGCAGTGCTGTGCACCACAGTATGCTACACAAGCCCACTTAGCTACACTTAAACATGACCTTTCCAGACTAATTAAATATATCTGGTTTCTGTTTTAGATGTCTGGCAGGTGTCTCAGCACCACTTAGCACTGCTGCACTCTACGCAAAGAAAACATGCTTTTTAAAGAAAAATAAAAAATAATAATAAATTACATTGCTATAATACAATTGGACAGTGCAGGGAGTGTGCTATTTATCTGTGGACACAGTTACCACTAAACTCCCTACACTGATTCAGTAATTTTGTCCCATGGCTCTTCCTCAGCAACATGCCATAGGTTCATAGGTAGGTAATGGGCTATCTGCCCAAAGGCATTTATAAGCCTAGCCAGAATGTGTTGGCTTTCACTGTCCCTTTAGATTAGTTCCCTGTGACTCTGTCCAGCAGAGCCACTGAAGGGATCCCTGGGGTAAACTTTCTGTTTCCCATAGACTTGTCAAGGTATCTCTTGAAGAGTGTTAGCTAGGAGCTCTGCCTTATGTAGATTGGAATCTTGTTCCAAAGCATGGCAAGTCTCTGGAACAGGAATCTATCTCTCCAGCATGTCCTATTTATTGTTGTGGCGAGGTTTAGATCCCTAGAGTGTGTGGCTGGAGGGGATAAGGTTTTCTTTAATGGAGCATGTCCACCAATTCTGGTTTGGACATGGCATTGTATATCAGGCAGAGATCACCTCTGAGTAGGCGGTATGCAACCGAGTACAGCTGGAGTTTCTTCAGTCGAGCTGCATAGGGCATCTGTTTGAGGCCAGTGATCCTCTTGGTGAGGTACTTCTGTGGTCTTTCCAGCTGTTGCAAGTGTCTTGTAAGGTACATCCCAAATGGTGGTAATATGAATAATATGCATGGTGCGCTGGTGAGAGGGAACCATGTACATGGACATGGTAACATTCCATGTAGGCTCTACACTATGCCTACACAGATTTTATTAAATTTAGGAGTATGATTTTTTTACACTGTAGGGTTGCCACACCTCCATTATTTTTCCAGACTATCTGGAAATCAAACTGATTCTCTGGTAGTCTGGAAAACACTGTACAAACTCTGGTATTCTGTTTCAAAAAGGAAACAGACTATTGGAGTTTGTAAATCAGCTGATTTACTATGCTTTTTTACAGAAAAGCATAGTAAATCAGCCGAAAGCAGGTAGCAGGAATGGAAAAAGAAGGCATTCTGCACCAGGTGATGTCATCGTGGTGTCACAAAATGGGCGGAATGTGGGCGGGAGAGGAGGTGGGACAGGCAGGGTTACTGGTGACGTGGGGTGTGTGGCTTTACTCCGGTTTTAGCCAAAATGAAAGGTGGCAACCCTATTACACTGAAATACAAAAAATGCAAATATGTCAAATGCACAAGTCCTAAAATGGAGCAGTAATGGTTTAGGTTAGGTTCATCGAACTCAAGCCAGATGAATGTCAATTTTGATGGAAGAAAACCGATCAAACACCATCTTTTATCAGAACAAGAAACATACCCAAAAAGAAAAAGAAAGCTGAATTGTCTACACAAGAGCTTCACTTTCAAAAGTAATAGATTAATTTGCCCTTGTACTAATTTGGACGTCTTCAGAATGGACATTGACAAAAAAATCATGTGATTAAATAGTACAGGCCTTGTCATATGACTTACAACATGTGACTGCTAAAAATACTCTAAATAAATACTTTATTTAAAATCACATAAAACAGCACCTAGTATTCATAGGCAGTCTCCCATCTAAGTGCTTAGCAGTCCAAGCCCTGTTTAAGGTTCAAAACGACATGAAATCAGGTAAATCCAAGACGGTACTGGCCACAGATATCCCTTAAAAATCAGTTAAAAATGTAAAGCTGGTAAGTGTGGCAAGTGCAGACCTGTTTTGAGGCAAACTACATAAAACGTTATTGGTATAAAAATAAATAAAAGTGGAGATAGGAACCTCTTTGAGAGGGCAATGATTCTGCACTAAAGTATTGATTCTAGCATAATTAAGGAAGTTATTAAAACATACAGGACTTTTTCACTCACATTGGTATTAAAGATTAAGTGATAGGAAATTACCACATTTTGATATACAAGGAATTTTAACTTAAAAAAATAAGTATGAAAGGAACAGACCCCACTGGGGTATTTTGAAATGTGGTAATAAAATTGCAAGAAGAAAAACTTGAAGAAACAGCTAAAGAAAGCCATCGAATTGAATAATCTCTTTATTGGGTACCAATCCAAGTAAAGGGCTTTTGTCCTACACCATTAGAAGGGACTTCTTCAAAACTGAAAAAAAAACCTCTCCTACTATACCGGCTAAAATCTACCGGTGTAGAGCAGTCTCTGGTGATTGAGCCTGTCGGACAGTGCCCTTTTGCAAGTGTCCTGCACAGCAGCACTCATCCGTATGCAATAAAGAACTGGACTACAAAAAGGACTGAGTCTGTAACTTGTTTTGTCTAACTTAGACAAAACCATTATTTAATGTTTTTAAGATTTGACCTTCAATTTTATTTAGCTTAATTATTTCTTCTAGAACACTAGTGAAAGGGTACTCTCCAATAGGCTCAACCACCAGAGGCTGCTCTTCATGAAAAGAGAAACTTAAGACCAACTCCACAGGACCTCAGCAGCACATCTAATTAATTGAGTTCACCTCAAAACAAAGGCTGGTCACACTCACTGACTGAAATTTGTTAACTTCACCCTCCTGTCCCCCACAGGTGGTGAACTTGTACCAGCAGTAGTCTTTCGATTCTGGGTGGCACTCATTTTCATTAGTATAATGCATTTTAGAATAATAATACACATTTTAAGTGATTTTTAAGAGCTGCCAATGCCCATACCACTCTGAATTTCCCAATCTTGTTTGATCTTGGTAGCTAAGCAGGGTGGTGACTGGTCAGTTTTTACATGGAAGACACCCTTGGAATATCAGGTGCTGTTTAAGTGATTTTTAAAAAAGTATTTAATTAGAGCATTTTTAGTAGTGACATTATCTCAGATTTGTGACAGACTTGCTCTATTTAATCACATTTTTTGTCAATGTCAATCCTGAAGAAGTCCAAATTAGTATATGGAAAGTGCTTAACTGATAGAAGAAATGGATTACTTTTGAAAGTCAAGTTCTGTGTAACCTATTCAGCATTTTTTTATTTTTGATTGCAAATCAATTAATTATTATCTGGGCCTTTCTTGAGTTATCAAAACAAGAACAATGTTTTAATAATTGATTGCATGCAAAACACCCCTATTGTACAACAGACTTTATTAGATATACCTTCATGCAGGTAGTGATACTATTTCATGTTTTTATTGCAGAACAGTTTTAATGACTGATAACTTTTAAAATAGGCCTACGTCCACAGTCATTGCACAACAGACTTTATAAGAGAAAGCTTCAAACAGTTACTGTTATAGTTTCATGTTTTATTGCACAACAGTTGCCATTATGTAGGTGTTTCAACACAGCTCTTATTCCACAGTTATTGCAGTACAGACTTTTATTGCATATACTTTATTATGGTTTATACTTTAGTCTTCTCTGCTTATGGCACTATAGATGGCAATATGCAATTCTTACAGTACAGGTATAAATCAACATTAATTACAATACAGTCTTTACTGTATATACCTAATCAGAGTTAATGCTTTACTCTGTCTTGCTTATTTGACTACAGATAACAAAATACATCTGTACTCACCACACTCACATCGCAACCTGACCAAGCGCCTGGCATGTGCCTTGATGTTGCTAGCCCACTCCTCTGCAGCTGTTGGGAGAGAACACACCATTATGTATACCAGTTTAGCAGACATTTAAGATTAGATATTGGTGAAATACAGGTAATGGAATTTACATACATATGGGACATTCCCAGCCCAGAATTCTTGGACCCAGGTGTCCAAGAGAGCCCCCTTCTGTCTTTCAGGTCATCATGGTGATGATGACACTGCTCACCTGTGTGGGTGATGCCAGTTGCACTGGTGAGGTCCCTTGCCAGCCGGTCCCAGACCTTCACCTTGTACTCTGAGCCCTGGTAACCTCCCTGCATTAGCTGGCCCTCATGGTTTTTGACAAAAAGTCTGAGCATGACCCTAGACTCCTGAATGTCCCACCACTGTGCCCAAAAGTGCGAACCCTCTCCAGCACTCGCCATTGTTTTCTTCAGAGACAGAACTCCAATGGATTATGCTGTATTCTCACCTATTGGGCTTAATATAGCCTGTTTTCCCACCCATACATGCCATTGGGCAATATTTAAAAATGCACCATGTTGCTTAGCAGCATGCAAACCAACACATCTGAGCTGAGCAGTGCTAAAACCCATATAGCAGTGCTTAGCGGTGTGCAAACTAGTTAAGTAGAGCCAAGCAGTGCATAAACAATTTCAGCCATTATTGTGTTGATATGGTGCTTAGCAGGGCTTAGCAGGTCTTAACAGAGCTTAGCTGAGTGCAGCAGGCCAGTATTTTAAAATAATTTGCATAATTTCTATTTCAAACAAAAATGCTAACTTGTTCTTCTATGCATTCAAAAACTGCACTGACTGCACATGAGGCCGTACCTGTAAACATTTAGCTACATGGATATGTGAAGTCATGCTATACCTTTACATATACCTCTGAAATACGTTTATGCAGTGCTATGCACCACAGTATGCTACACAAGCCCACTTAGCTACACTTAAACATGACCTTTCCAGACTAATTAAATATATCTGGTTTCTATTTTTAGATGCCTGGCAGGTGTCTCAGCACCACTTAGCACTGCTGCACTCTACGCCAAAAAAACATGCTTTTTAAATAAAAATAAAAAAAAAAAAATGACATTGCTATAATACAATTGGACAGTGCGGGGAGTGTGCTATTTATCTGCAGACACAGTTACCACTAAACTCCCTACACTGATTCAGTAATTGTGTCCCATGGCTCTCCCTTAGCAACATGCCATAGGTTCATAGGTCGGTACTAGGCTATCTGCCCGAAGGCATTTATAAGCCTAGCCAGAATGTGTTGGCTTTCGCCGCCCCCTTAGATTAGTTCCCTGTGACTCTGTCCAGCAGAGCCACTGAAGGGATCCCTGGGGTAAACTTTCTGTTTCCCATCCACTCGTCAAGGTATCTCTTGAAGAGTGTTAGCTAGGAGCTCTGCCTAATGTAGATTTGAATCTTGTTCCAAAGCATGGGAAGTCTCTGGGACAGGAATCTATCTCTCCAGCATGTCCTATTTGTTGTTGTGGTGAGGTTTAGATCCCTAGAGTGTGTGGCTTGAGGGGATAAGGTTTTCTTTTGGAGCATGTCCATCAATTCTGGTTTGGACATGGCCTTGTATGTCAGGCAGAGATCACCTCGGAGTAGGTGGTATGCAACCGAGTACAGCTGGAGTTTCTTCAGTCGAGCTGCATAGGGCATCTGTTTGAGGCCAGTGATCCTCTTGGTGAGGTACTTCTGTGGTCTTTCCAGCTGTTGCAGGTGTCTTGTAAGGTACATCCCAAATGGTGGTAAATGATTAATATGCATGGTGCGCTGGTGAGAGGGAACCATGTACATGGGCATGGTAACATTCCATGTAGGCTCTACACTATGCCTACACAGATTTTATTAAATCTAGGAGTATGATTTTTTTACACTGTAGGGTTGCCACACCTCCGTTATTTTTCCAGACTATCCGGAAATCAAACTGATTCTCCAGTAGTCTGGAAAACACTCTACAAACTCTGGTATTCTGTTTCAAAAAGGAAACAGACTATCAGAGTTTGTAAATCGGCTGATTTACTATGCTTTTTTACAGAAAAGCATAGTAAATCAGCCGAAAGCAGGTAGCAGGAACGGAAAAAGAAGGTGTTCCGCACCAGGTGATGTCAACATGGTGTCACAAAAAGGGCGGAATGTGGGTGGGAGAGGAGTTGGGACAGGCAGGGTTACTGATGACATGGGGTGTGTGGCTTTACTCTGGTTTTAGCCACGATGAAAGGTGGCAACCCTATTACACTGAAATACAAAAAAATGCAAAGATGTCAAATGCGCAAGTCCTAAAATGGAGCAGTAATGGTTTAGGTTAGGTTCATCAAACTCAAGCCAGATGAATGTCAATTTTGATGGAAGAAAACCGATCAAACACCACCTTTTATCAGAACAAGAAGCATACCCAAAACGAAAAAAAAGCTGAATTGTCTACACAAAAGCTTGACTTTCAAAAGTAATAGATTAATTTGCCCTTGTACTAATTTGGACGTCTTCAGAATGGACATTGACAAAAAAATCATGTGATTAAATAGTACAGGCCTTGTCATATGACTTACAACATGTGACTGCTAAAAATACTCTAAATGAATACTTTATTTAAAATCACATAAAACAGCACCTAGTATTCATAGGCAGCCTCCTATCTAAGTGCTCAGCAGTCCAAGCCCCGCTTAAGGTTCAAAATGACATGAAATCAGGTGACTCCAAATTGGTACTGGCCACAGGTATCCCTTAAAGATCAGTCAAAAATGTAAAGCTGGTAAGTGTGCGAAGTGCAGACCTGTTTTGAGGCAAACTACATAAAACATTGTTATTGGTACAAAAATAAATAAAAGTGGAGATAAGAACCTCTTTGAGAGGGCAATGATTCTTCACAAAAGTCTTGATTCTAGCATAATTAAGGAAGTTATTAAAAAATACAGGACTTTTTCACTCACATTGGTATTAAAGATTAAGTGATAGGAAATTACCACATTTTGATATACAAGGAATTTTAACTTAAAAAAATAAGCATGAAAGGAACAGACCCCACTGGGGTATTTTGAAATGTGATAATAAAATTGCAAGATGAAAAACTTGAAGAAACAGCCAAAGAAAGCCATCAAATTGAATAATCTCTTTATTGGGTACCAATCCAAGTAAAGGGCTTTTGTCCTACACCATTAGAAGGGACTTCTTCAAAAGTGAAAAACTCTCCTACTATACCGGCTAAAATCTACCGGTGTAGAGCAGTCTCTGGTGGTTGAGCCTGTCGGACAGTGCCCTTTTGCTAGTGTCCTGCACAGCAGCACTCATCCGTATGTAATAAAGAACTTGACTACAAAAAGGGCTGAGTCTGTAACTTGTTTTGTCTAACTTAGACAAAACCATTATTTAATGTTTTAAGATTTGACCTTCAATTTTATTTAGCTTAATTATTTCTTCTAGACCACTAGTGAAAGGGTACTCTCCAATAGGCTCAACCACCAGAGGCTGCTCTTCATGAAAAGAGAAACTTAAGACCAACTCCACAGGACCACAGCAGCACATCTAATTAATTGAGTTCACCTCAAAACAAAGGCTGGTCACACTCACTGATTGAATTTTGTTAACTTCACCCTCCTGTCCCCCACAAGTGGTGAACTTGTACCAGCAGTAGTCTTTCGATTCTGGGTGGCACTCATTTTCATTAGTATAATGCATTTTAGAATAATAATACGCATTTTAAGTGATTTTTAAGAGCTGCCAATGCCCATACCACTCTGAATTTCCCAATCTTGTTTGATCTTGGTAGCTAAGCAGGGTGGTGACTGGTCAGTTCTTACATGGAAGACACCCTTGGAATACCAGGTGCTGTTTAAGTGATTTTCAAAAAAGTATTTCATTAGAGCATTTTTAGCAGTGACATGATCTCAGATTTATGACAGACTTTCTCTGTTTAATCACATTTTTTGTCAATGTCAATCCTGAAGAAGTCCAAATTAGTATATGGAAAGTGCTTAAATAATAGAAGAAATGGATTACTTTTGAAAGTCAAGTTCTGTGTAACCTATTCAGCATTTTTTTATTTTTGATTGCAAATCAATTAATTATTATCTGGGCCTTTTTTGAGGTATCAAAACAAGAAAAATGTCAAAAAAGTGTTTTTATTCAAGAGGCTGTCTCTCTCTCTCTCTCTCATCAGCTTTTATAACTCTGATGTCTCAACAATTTGTGTGAAAGGAGGAATTTCCATTGATATACTGACCTCGAATTTAATTGGATTTGTCAGCCAATTGAACAGTCCGATTTTATTACAGCTAGCTAAATGAGTAACCTCTCATTAGTAATAAGAGCATAAGCAATAAATCTAAGGTGTTTTAGACTATCATATATTTAAAATTTCCTGATATTTAAGCAGCTCTCAGTGTGTATTTGAATTGGGTATGTTTCATAGTGATAATATCACAAGCAGTTAACAGTGAGGTGACATAAAGAGTACATACCACAGCAGAATCTGACTGAACAAGCACTTTATATTGACATGCACTGGAGCACTGTCACTTTAGAATTTTAAACCATGCCAAAAACAAAACAAGTGGACATTAGGCAAAGAAGAAGTGGAAACAAATACAGACGTTATCAGCTTCTTCATTCAGAGAATGACAAAATATGGATTGCCTAACACAATGTGAAAATGTTACAAGATCATACTAGTCTTTCACTTAAGCTTCACTACATTTTCTTCTAAAGTTTTATCTAACTTACAACTTATGTGCAGTGCAATTTAAACATAAATGATAAACTTACTTTTTGTCATTTGAGAGGTAAAGGACCATGTCCTGATTAACTTTCAATAAAGCTCATCTGAACCAGGTACAACAACATCTGGACTATGCATAGTTTACATAAGAAGTTTTAAGTAAAAAATGTGCAATCCCTTTCACTTTGCCAAGTACCATACAATTATTAATACCCACCAAATATACCTCCAGCCTGAGTAGATTATACCATAGCTTAAAGTTTTCTTTGAAGGGCAAAATCTCAAGAGTGCAGTGCCTCATAATGTTGCATAGTCCTATTGCTATTGAATTATGACTAATGTTGCCTGGAGTGGGAATAGAACTGATAGTTTTCTGAACTTTCTGTTAAATAAACATGAGAGCTTCTTGTCCATGATAAACATTTATACCTTATTAGTGCAGTATGTCATGTGGGTAGCTGCGGTGGTGCAATGGTTAGCACTGCCAGTTCACACAAGAGGTTCTCTGGTTCGATCCTTGGCTGGAGTGCCTTCTGTGCGGAGTCTGCATGTCCTCCCTGTGGTCGCGTGGGTTTCCTCCGGGTGCTCTGGTTCCCTTCCACATCCCAAAGACATGCTGTAGGTGGATTGGGCACTCTAAATTGGCCTTAGGTGTGAGTATGTGCATGTGTGTGTGCCTTCTGTGGAAGGCTGGGCACCGGGCTGGCAACTCAACACTGTAAAACTCGACTGCCAATCATGATTTGGCAGGTGATCTGCTGTGGCGACCCCTAACTGGGAAAAGCCAAAAGAAGAAGTGCAGTATGCCATGTGTTCCTACTACACATCTGTACTCTTCAATATAGCCCACTTACCTTCATAAGTTCGCAGGCACATAAGGTTTTACTAGGTTAGCTTCCCTTAAGGGCCATTTTAAGCCAAGCCAAAAGTTCCTGTTTGGTGATTAGAATTACCTGTCCAGTGCAGTGTTTAGATTAACCTTACCCATTCATGGACTACATTTATATTAACTCTACTGATAATAACTGAGGTCATGCCACAGATAATTTGAAACACTCCAAGCATTTGTTAAAAGCATTTAAGACATTCCTTTGACCATTAGTAGCATAGGGATGAGCCCTATGATAAATTTCCTATCCATAGATCTAAGTTGTGCTTGAATATGGACAGGGATGAACTTTGTTTTATGTGGGTGGGGAGTCTGTTCCATAGCAGCAGTATCCTCTGTGAGATATACCTGTCACTCCAAACTATTCTGTTGATGTTGCAGAAAAGATTTACATCCCTGGATATAATATTTCATATGTCGTTTGAATTGCTGATATGTAGTAGGTCTGTTAGTATTGTTTCTTCACAGATTCTAAATCATGGCTGATGATAACTCTTTGTGTGCTGGTCCCACAAGAACCTTTCTGCTATATAATGCACAATTCAAATATTACCTTAACCATATATAGACATGTATTAGGATGTGCCCAAGGGCTCCTTATTGGACATTTAAATCCCACATATGAGAATCACACAAGTCTGAAAAATAGTGTAGTTGGTATAACTACATTACATTTTGAAAACTGTAAAGCTATTAGTATTTTTCTGCCCCTGCAGCCACCACATAGGAACCTGCACTCCCAAACCCCAGTTACTGTTACTTTCATTTAATAATCCATGACGTCTCTATCTTAGACTAAAGTATATATTCCAAGGCACTTCAAGTCATAGATTTTGTATATATATTCCCCAGCTCTGCACTTCAGTTTGCTGTTTTGCAGACCACTACTGTGGTTTTAGATTTTCAACAGGACCCCAATACTCAGAACCTGTTCAACTTAGCCATATGTTAAGAACCTTCTTTTATTATTCAGTTGTCTTTCCTGCCTCCCAACGCTGCTAACATTTGTGGATTTAGTGTGCATTTCCACTGAAAACTGTATTCTGTGTAGTCAGAGATCTGAAAAATTAAGAGGTACCATTGCAAGTCTTTTGATGTCAGGGTCCATAAACTTCCCTTCAGTGAAGTTCTCTACTGTCCTCCCTATCAGCAACAACTCATTCTAGGTGACCTAGTTCTACTTCATAAACAAATAAATGTTTGTCACTCAGATGTATAGATCTGCAAAGAATATTGTCACCAACTTTTTATTTCTCTGTTAAATGGATATGTGAACTAGTTTCATTAAGAACTTTATCAAAAAAGGAAAGCATTAAAACTTTACTTCTTGTCTTGTCTTAATAAAACTAGTTCAGAATGCATTTAACACAGGCAAAGAGTCGATAATCTATATATCATAGTGAAAAACATGATTTGCGATTTGTTTATGGAGGAAAACTGTGTGTGTACATGTGTGTGTGTGTGTGTGTGTGTGTGTGTGTGTGTGTGTGTGTGTGTGTGTGTGCTCGCGCGCGCATGCGTGCATGTCTGTGTTAATACATGTATATGTATTTATGAATGTACACAGACACACACACACACACACACACACACACACACACACACACACACACACACACATGCATACATATATGAATGTAGGGCACACTGTTGAACAAAAAATCTAGCATAATTAACTAGGGCATAATGAAACCCAACAGGTTGGAAAAAACATGAATAAACAAACTAAATACAAGAAAGAACCTCTCTGTTTCCCCATCTATTTTTGATATTGCACAACTAAACAAATTTTAAGTAAACCAATCAAATACCTCTTTAGTTGCCAACAGCAGCAACAACAAAACAACAATCATACAGAGTAAAACAAAATACACATGAAAATGCTCCTTGAATCAGAAGAGATTAATCCAAGTATACCAAGTATAGTAAATCCAAATCACGAAAACGCAGTTGATTATAACAGATTGACAACTTGCACAGTCAACAAAACTATCACTCGGCACACATTTGGTGAATCCAGAAACTGACCAACAAGAATGCTTCTGCATACAAAGTATTAGAATCGATTTCATTCTCATTAGGGTCAAATTATGACAAAAGATGCACAGTCTATTTATATATGAAATAGCATTGTTGGACCATGCACCAGTTTCCCTGATTGTCGTTTTAAACCAGCAGACACAGAAAGTTAGAAACCTGACACTGGACATATTTCAGCTGGAAGTACCCTAGAGATAAAGAATCTCTGTAAGCCTTCCTTCAGATGTACTCAAAAGGAATGACTATAATGAAGCACCCTCTCCATGAAACGGGTAGTAGGGATGTAAGGTCATAATTAAGGCCGATTTGTTTGATCATAAGGGCATAAAAAAATATAAGAGAAAAAATATAGTTGAGAATACAAGAGATCGATCAGAAGATGGTTCAAGAACTACTTGTGACCTTAAGGGAGCCCTGCTATCTAAAAGATTTAGAAATGCTATTAAAAAAAATCAAAATGTTAGCAATACCAAAGCCATAGCTAGAGCTTATGCAAAACGGTCAGTTTTGGCAGCTTCACAGTGGAGTTTAAAGCATATCCCTTTCTTTTTCTACAAAGGGGTTCTTTTGGAAGTAAAAGCTTGGTGTATCTGCCCAAATGTTTAACATGCCCCTGTTTTTATTAGGGAAGACTGAAAGAACTTTACTCAAAAGGATTTATGAACACTGTTATAACATTAAAAGGAAAAGTATTGACAGGGCTATTTATAAACATTCTTTGTAATTTCTCAATTTTTCAAAGTTCATGTTTGGTATCCTTGGATTCATCTCTTTTAATCCAAGGAGCGGGCCACAGGAGACAAGATTATTTATTTATTTATTTATTTATTTATTTATTTATTTATTCAGTTTGATTACCGAGGAGGTCCACTGGACTAGGGGGCCCATTTTCAGTGGAGGCCCGGGGAGAAAAGCTCCACAAAACAAAGTTTATTTAGATACACATTTTTCAAAGATAGTAAAAAATATATACAGTATGGTTCATTCTCCAAGAAATAAACAATCAATACAATTACAATTTAGTTCAAGAGATAAATGAGAATACAGTATAATAGCTGGAAGTAATATTTAGTTATGAGTACAAATTAGTAATTGAGAGTGAGGTTAGGAAGGTGAGAGGTTAGCCAGGAGTGAAGGGGGAGGAGAGTTTGAGAGGTAAGGGTGGAAGAGTGCAGTTGCATTTCCTGTTTAGGTAGAGGAAGGAATGAAGTTAAAATCTGAAGTTATTGTGGTTGTTGCAGCTTCTTAGAAAGGAGGGCAGAGCATTCCATTTTTTTTTGCTAGTGTAAAGAATAAGAGAAGCTGGCCAGCTGGGCACTTAGGTTTATGAATGGTGATCAGGTTTTGGTGAGAAGATCTAAGAGGTCTGAGGGGGGAATATGGTTGCAGTATGTTGGATAGTGCGGGGCAGTTTGAGGGTTGGAATAATAATTTGTGGACTGTGGTTAATTGGTGAAAGTCTAGTAGGTTGGGGAGTTCAAGCCAGTTTAAGGAGTGAAGGGAATTGCAACAGTAAGAGGAGGATTTGGCACTGGTGGCAAATATGGAAATTTTGTTGTAGCATATTTCCAGTTTGGAGGTAAGTGAGGAAGATAAGTTAGTGAGCAGGGGAGAGCCATACATGAGAGAGGGAAGGAGATAGGTAGAGGCGAGAGTTAGTCTGGAGGAAGGAGAGAGGAAGTGGTTGTTTCTGTAAAGTAGGCCAAGTTTTATGTGGGTTTTTTGATGTTTAGCTGGATATGGGAGTTAAATTTTAGTTGATTGTCAATAGTGACACCGAGAAGTTTGGCAGAGGGTACGATCTCTATTGGGGAGTTGTTAAGGCTGGTAATATGAAGAGAGTTTTCATCAAGAGGGGATGATTTAGAGGGGGAGAATAGAAAGATAGTGGTTTTATTGGCATTAAGAGAGAGGGGATTTAGGACCATCCAGTTTTCAGTGGTAGAGAAGGCATTTTGAGTTAGAGATTGGAGCTCTGCTAGGTTAGTGGCGCAGCAAGTCAAAGTGGAATCCTCAGTGTATTGTACAATTCTGGAGTTAGGAATGACTTTATGGAAGCCATTAATGAAGATATTGAATAGCAAAGGGCCTAGTATGGAACCTTGGGGTACTCCAGTGGGAGTAGGAAGGAAAGAGGACATGGCTTGGCCCCATTTCACTGCTTGGGATCTGTTTGAAAGATAGCTGGAGAACCAAGAAAGGGTTTTTTTGGGAAAGGTTAAGATTAGAGAGATGATTTAGAAGGTGGGTGTGGGAGATGGTATCAAAAGCTTTGGATAGGTCCAGCAGGACAGAAGATACCAAATTTCCGGAGTCACGGGCTGAATTGACAGAATGTAAGAAGGAGAGAAGGGCGGAGTTAGTACTGTGTCTTGGGCGGAAGCTGTGTTGGGTAGGGGAGAGTAGCTGGGATTTGGTAAGGAATGGTATTAGCTATAGGTGGATACATTTTTCAAGAATTTTGGAGATAGGGGAGAGGATGGCTATGGGGCGGAAGTTGGAGACATTGTTATTTTTGCCACCCTTGTGGAGTGGAAGAATATATGTAGTTCACCATAGTTTGGGAACGTAACATTCAAGTAGAGATCTATTGATCAGGATGCTGATAGGCAGAGCAATAGCATCTGAAGCTATTTTTAAGAAGGAGGATGGAATGCTGTCAGGGGCATTGGAGCAAGGCTTTAGTTTGTAAAGGAGTTTCTTTATTAGATTGGTGGAGACAGGTTTAAGTTCAAAATTAGGGTGGGAAGGGGAGGGAGGAGAGGATTGGGCAGGGAGGGGAGGAGGGTTATTATTGGTAAAGGTCTTAGTAAGCTCAGCTATGGAAGAGGTGAAGAAGGTATTGAATAGTACGGCAATTTTTGAGTCAGATTTGCTGGTGTCAGGGCAGGGGTTGTTTTTTGTTCCAGGCCTGAGGAGGGAATTAATAGAGTTCCAGAATTGTTTGGGATTTTTAGCATGATTTTCTTGTAGTTTGACGTAGTAAGACTTTTTGTCTCTAATGACTTTTTTTTTGGCTAGGTTTCTCAACTGTTTATATTTTAGTAATGTTTCAGGTTGTTTATTGTGGAGGTAGATTTTCCAGGTTTTATCCCTTCGTAGCATAATGTCTTTTGTGTCTTTGGAGAGCCATTAAGAGGTTTTAGTTTTAACTCTTTTATTTCTTATTGGAGCTAGGGAGTTAAGGACTGTTAAGAATGTTGAATTAAAGTGGTCAACAGCTTTGTCCAGAGGTAGTATTTTTAGGGGGTTCCAGTTAGGTTAAGGGAATCAGTGAAAGTAGTGGGGTTAAAGTTAGTTAGGTTACGAGTATAAATGTATTGGTGGGAGTGTGAGGAAGAGGGAGCAGCTCGAATAGTGAAGGCAGGGAGGTGGTCTCCTAGAGAGTCGGGAATGACTCCTGATTTTATGATTTTGTTAGGATGAGATACTAGGATCCAGTTAAGTATGGAGCCAGGGGGGTTAGATTTATTAGGTCTAGTTATGGAGTTGGTAAGTTGAGTAAAGGTGAACAGGTTAATTGTTGATTTGGGATTAGGGTTATTGATTTTTCCCCAGTCAATATTTACGTCTCCTAGGATGTAGGTTTCTAGCTTAATATTGGAGGAGGTCCAGGAGAGTATGTCTTCTAGGGTGTTGGTGTTGTTGCCAGGAGGAATGTAGAGGGAGATGATACAGATGCTTTTATGGATATTTAGTTTTAGTAGGTCAATCACAAGTTCAGCATTAGAGAAAGAAGGGATGCGGTAAGGGTATGGAGTGATGGACAAGTGGTTGGAGTAGGTTAAAGCTACACCTCCACCTCTTCTACTTGGGCGGTCGGATCGCAGAGAGTGAAATCCAGGGAGAAGGAATTCAAAGTCACTTATATGAGGTTTTAGCCAGGTTTCCGAGATGGCTATTATGTCTGGTTGGTTATGATTGAGCCAGGCATGGAAGAGGGTTATTTTATTTAGTAGGCTTTGGGCATTGATGGTGAGGAATTTGAGGTTTTTATTTGGGGATTTGTTGTTGGAGCTAGGGAGGTATGTTGGAGAGGTGTTGGGACCAGGCTTGGGGTGGATGTCGCTGGCTAAGTTAAGGAAAGAGGTGTGGGGAATAAGTTTATTATGTTTGGATTTGGGTAGAGGAGTCTGGTAGAGGTTAAGTTTGAGTTTGTAGTCATTAGTAGAGTTTGGGAACAGTTTTATTTTTAGAAGGATAGGCTGGGAGGGAACTAAAGAGGCTGAGATATTGTGATAGTGGGATGTAAGGATGTTGTGAGGAGGAATAGGGGAAGGGAGTAAGTAAAAATCAGTATAGGAGGTTGCATGGTAAGGAGGTAGTAGAAGGAAGGGTAATGATAAGGATATATGGATTGAAGGAGGGGGGAAGGGCATGTTAGTTGGAGATGAAAGAGAAGTAGAAGAGTGTAAAGTGATATTTGCTGGGTAGGGGAGTGGCAATGAGAGTCAGGTGGATTGGAGGAAGGGGTGGGGGAGAGGAGTAAGAGGATTGGTTGGGGGAGTGGGAGGGATTAGCAGGAGGGGGAATAAATGTAGGACCACTGGGGGTGGGTGGGAATTGGGGGGCAGGGTAGTGTAGCTGAGAGAGCCCGCAGGGCGAACGGAGCGGGAAGAGCCAAGAAAGGTCAGTGAGTGTCAGGACAGGTTGGGTTGGGAACAATCAGTTATGTAGATAGTTGGGCAAGTAGGCCAGTGTACACAGAGAGAATATAGGCGAAGAGTACAAAAAGCTGTATATGGTTGTGGGGTGTGGGGGGGTAGCAAGTAAAAGTGAAGAATAGAAAGCTGTGGGTGGTCGATTTGGAGCTGATAGTAAGGCAGGGGTTAGTAGCTGGATACCGACTGCCCTCTAGTGGCTAAACTTTGTAAGTACAGCAAGGTACCTTTCAGAGCCAGAGGCTGGGAAGTCTATGAACTGTGGTCTTGTCGTGGCCTTAGGAAGGGCACAGAATGCTAGATAAGTAGGTGTAGAGAAAGGAAAGGGCGGCTGCTGCAGTGTATGAGTTGCAGAGAGTTCTAACCACCTGGTAGGGTTTGTGGAAATGGATTTTAAGTTAAACACATCTCAAGTGTATACAGACATACTTTGGCAAGGTTTTCCTTGAAGCTGTAGAGGTAATTCTTTCAGGGGGTAGGCTTTTGTAGGACTTTGGCAGAAAGTATTTGGCTTCTTAACCACTTCCAGTTGGTTGAAGATATTGTCTGCGTTAAGCAGGGAAGCTTTGGCGAATGAGACTGAATGTCACATGTTCCCTGGGTATTAATGAATCAGTGTCAGTCAATTTAGTATTAGAATTAGGGGTAGCTATGATTTAATTAACAATCGATAGTTAAAAATTTAAGGCTCACATTTTTGACATTGCCATTATTATTTTGTAATACAATGACTGAGCGAAGAGGTTTTGTATTTGGAACATTAAGGTTTTTTTTTTCATTTTATTTTATATATTTTATATTTTTTATATTGTATTATGTATTTATAGGAGAAGGTCCCATTAACCTTTGACTTCCCTTATTTTGGTAGGGTACTTAAATCCAGTGATGTCACTAGTACTGTTTGTTTTGATGAAGTCTGTTTCTGTAAGATGAAAGCTCCCAAGTTATCATTATTAAACTGTTTTTGACATTGCATCAGTGTTGTTCGTGGTGTTTTGGTCCAGATCTGTATACTTCTTGGTTGGTTACTGGCTTCACAGAGAAGGCAAACCAAAATGATTAGCATCATTTTTTTATCAGTGGACTCCCTGAAATGTGATATTATAGATAAGGGACTCCAATCGGGATATTGTGATAGATGACAAGAACATCAGAGAAGCATTCAGGACAAATTACACCAATCTCTATAATGCATTCCCAACAGTAGATTTATAACCTGGTCTTTCAAAGCTGCTATATCTTGTCCCTTGTTCCAGATATATAGGGATAGATTGGATCAACTTACTGCATATTTGATGGGAACAAATAAGGCTCCCTACCCTGGGTTTCCTGTGGAATATTTTTATCAACCTGTATAACTCTCCTGATGTTCTGGCCCAACACATACATTACAACAAAACCTTGATTACTCTGATCCAGAAAGTAAAGGAAGGAATCCCTGATTAAGCATTTCAGAATCCAGGATTTAAGCCAGTTCAGGCAAATTTCTCTAATTAATTTTGACCTTAAAATATTCACAAAAATCCTAGTTGCTAGATTGGATAATCTGCTCCCCACCTTGATGCATTCAGGTCAAAGTGGATTTGTAAACTGAAGGATGGTAACTGATAATTGGTGGGAACTTATGGGCATGTCTCCACCTTTAGTGTTTCAGTCCAGGTTAGGTGGCTGAAAGGTCTGGTATGAATTATAGCCTGGTAATGCAGGGATGCTCTCTCGAACCTTGAACCAGGTCTCTGTCACTGCACACATGTCGATGTTCTCCATTTTAAGGAGTGCCTCGAGTGAATGCATTTTGAGGTTTAGACTTCTAGCATTGAGTAGCATTACCCTCAGATTTTGCTTGCTTATACCTGTTACGGTGGTGAATTTGTCATTTGAACCTTGCCTAAAAAAGGCACTATAGGGGTGGCAAGAGCTTTAGCCAGTATCCAGAATCCCAAGGGAGACAGGTGCAGGCCATCTCTGGCAAAGCATCATGGTCTGTTGATCATGTCATCCCAGGCAGACAGATACTGGATCCCCTTAGAATGACACCAGAAGCTTAGCCGATTGTTGAAGTCAATCATTTTGTCCTTGTACTGTGGTATCATTCTAGGTGATGGCAGGATGCTACTCAGGGCTAGGGTCATACGTGCCTGGGTTACAAGATCACAGAGCTCCTCCATGTCTCTTTTTATGTAGTTCAGGGAGGTATGCCTCAGGTCATTTACACCAACATGGACAATTACAGAGATATATTTGTACTTGTTGTGGAGTGACCTGAGTGCGTGCATTATGTGTTGGAGTCTGGCACCCGACAGGCAGCTGACAGAAACTTTCTCCTTGTTTAGCATGGTGAGTGGAACATCAGTGTGCCTGACTATAAAGTTACCTATGACTAGAGTGTTGGGTACATTGTTATGCCTTATGGATTGTGGTTGAATGGCACACTGAGTTTGTGGGCTATGTGACATTTGGGTTGTGTTGGGGGGGTGGAGGTTGCATGCATTTCTGCTTTGGATGTCTCTGTTGCTTAAGCAGATTTTTATTGAGAGCCTCCACAAATGTAGGTGTGTGTTTTGTGTTGCTATGTATGTGTTTTTGTGGTGTAGGTTTAGAGGGACTATGTGATGAGTGTGGTGTGGTGCAAGTGTTTATCTTCTCCTCTTGACTGTCTAGTCCAGTCTTGGGTGAAGAGAGCTTTGCTTCCAGTTTGGCTATATAAGTGCATCTCTCAAAGGTTGTAGTGTTAGGTGGTAGGAGAGGATCATCTGTGTACATGAGGCAATTACTGCATTGCCCCAAGTTGCCCAGATTCATCAAGTAGACAGGAGAAAACACTGGGAGCTGACCCCTAGACATGCCTGGATAGGTGCTTATTTATTAAGTACTAAAAACTGTTTTTCTCTAGACAAGTGAGGAAAGTTGAGTTTTGTAGTAATTTGTAGCTTATTTATTGCTTACAATGAGTTCTGAACAAGTGCTGAGCTCAAAGAAACAGATTTGAGTGCTAAAACTAAAAACTGGCTACTTCTAAGGGAAAATTTGAAGAGAAGACTTTATGGTGCCAGGAATAGTTTAACCCTAGCTAAGCGGCGATGCATAAATAGAGTTTTTTATACTTTTATATATATAAAGAGACAGGATTTTTTTTATACTTTTTTGCCTCCATGCCTACTGACCATTAACTCATTTAACTCTGTAGGGGCCATCATCCAGGCAAACACAGGGATTGCTTGTACTGCCTCCATCAAACTGGCAATAATTGCATTTTGCTTTCAAAGCATCTAGACCATTCCATAAGGCAAGGGACGTGTGACACACATGCATGTATATAATTCTATGCATCATCTGATCAAGGCTACTTCACTCACAGCTTGTTGAGCTCAACTCACACCCAAAGACCACCCCCTCTCTGAGGGAATCTACCATAGGACAGTCCTGTTCTACCCCTTCCTGTGAGGATGGGTATTCTCTCGCTCCCCACACCATCTCCATCAGGCACATGTCCCATTAATTGAACATGGGTTACCTCAACTGCAGTCAGGGCTTTTTACCTCTAAACCAATGGAGCTAGCTTGCCAGAAATTAAAATGCAATAAGAAAATTCAGTCGACAAAATTCCATTTAATTATACAATGAACCTTTGTAGCATTCAAAAACATCTATAGTGGCAGGACATTGAAATCAGCAAGCGCATTCCTTTATAAGTTCAACATTACCTACAAGAAGAAGTTTGATTGGCTGTAGCTGTTAAAAATAAAAGTTACATCTACCAGTGGATTTCTTCTACCCTTGCCAATATCAGGCAATTAACAAAAAAAAAAAAAAAATACACACATACTTAAATAAATATAAAAAAAATGGGTTTAGTTTGGCATGAGGGTTAAAGTCTTTGTCTCGTCACAAGGTACAGGGTTTAATTCTGACATTGTTATTAACAAGGCCTAAAATGACCCTTCAGAGCAATTAGCCTAGTATTCACTTATGAACCTAATAAATATAATAAACTAAATAAAAAAAAATAATGAAATGGAAGTCCTCACCTTAACTATAGGAGATGAAAATTATCTTCAAGTAAACAGTAGGATGCTTTTGGACTTCTGTGTCTTTAGAAGAAAAACAAACAAACAAACAAACTAAAAGTGCAAATGTGTAACTCCATAGGCTTGTTTTCATTTGTTCTTTTGTTGTGGCTGTCCCAGAAAATAATGACAAGACCCTCCATGATATACATGTTTGGTTACTCAAAATTAAAAAAAATAATAATAAAGCTGATTTTTTAAGAGTACATAACACTCAAAAGTTCTTGTAATGAATAATTAATTTGTATGAAAAAGGCACAAAACTATTGCTAGGAACATTCATAAATAGCTTGTTGGATAATTAAGAAAAAGCAGTCATTAGCATAATGTTACTCCTTCTAGCTAATTGTATAAGTCTGAAAATTAACAATGTTCCTTCTTAGAGTATTTGCATTTTGTTTTCTTGAACAATGGGAACAGTGTTTAAACTGTTAAATCCTTTAGTATCACAGCTATACTGGACACAGGATTACAAATGCTGTGTTTTAAATACTTTAACAAAGCTTTGACAACCACAAGATGCCGTGAGAGCAGGTGAAGGAATGTGCACCAGACCGCAGTAAATCTTCTGAAGCTGTCACAAGAAGAGGAAATGCTGAGAATGTCTTTGTTGTCTTTGGTCTATTTGGGGAAACCTCCTTAAGAATGCAATGGCCTTGGGTACCCAAACACTGAAGTGTGCTGATTCACCAGGTGAATGACCATATTAGGGCATTACAGGAAGTGGCAGCAGACCTGAAATGCAGGTATAATAGAGTAAAGTCAGCATTACGTCAGCAGATGAGTGACTAAAGTTAAATTAGGCCAAATAGCATTTCCTTCTGAACCTTTACCTACTGTAGAAAGACAAAGAAAAGTACAGTCATCAAATCCGGTTGACAGCATCTTAATACTATTTGAGACAAAGGGAAATAACTAGCGGTTAACATTCATAAAAAGTTTTTTTCTCGTACACGTTTTTTCTTGGCTTTAGGTACACTTGATACTCAGAAAATATACCATATAAGTAACTTTTGCATCATATTTTTTTTTAAATAGCAAAATGTTCCTTCAAAGATTTCAACACAAAATATGCTGTCTGAAATATGGTATATAGATCTGCATGAAAAGGAGATAATTCAACAAGCACTGGTGTATCTTACCATAATATAATTCAACAAGCACTGGTGTATCTTACCATAATATAATTCAACAAGCACTGGTGTATCTTACCAAAATATCATTCAACAAGCACTGGTGTACCTTACCATGATATAATTCAACAAGCACTGGTGTATCTTACCATAATATCATTCAACAAGCACTGGTGTACCTTACCATGACATAATTCATCAAGCAATTGTGTATCTTACCATGATATAATTCAACAAGCACTGGTTTACCTCACCAGGATATAATTCAACAAGCACTGGTGTACCTCACCATGATATAATTCAAAAAGCACTGGTGTACCTTACCATGATATAATTCAACAAGCACTGCTGTACCTTACCATATTATAATTCAACAAGCACTGGTGTACCTTACCATGATATAATGTAACGAGCCCTGGTGTACCTTATCATAATATAATTCAACAAGCACTGGTGTACCTTACCATAATATAATTACACAAGCACTGCTGTACCTTACCATGATATAATTCATCAAGCACCGGTGTACCTCACCATGATATAATTCAAAAAGCACTGGTGTACCTTACCATGATATAATTCAACAAGCACTGCTGTACCTTACCATATTATAATTCAACAAGCACTGGTGTACCTTACCATGATATAATGTAACGAGCCCTGGTGTACCTTATCATAATATAATTCAACAAGCACTGGTGTACCTTACCATAATATAATTACACAAGCACTGGTGTACCTTACCATGATATAATTCAACAAGCACTGGTGTACCTTGCCATGATATAATTCAACGAGCACTGGTGTACCTTACCATGATATAATTCAATGAGCACTGGTGTACCTTACCATAATATAATTCAACAAGCACTGGTGTACCTTAAAATAATATAATTCAACAAGCATTGGAATACCTTACCATAATATAATTAAACAAGCACTGGTGTACCTTACCATGATTTAATTCAACAAGCACTGGTGTGCCTTACCATGATATAATTCAACAAGCACTGGTGTACCTTACCATAATATAAATCAACAAGCACTGGTGTGCCTTACCATGATATAATTCAACAAGCACTGGTGTACCTTAAAATAATATAATTCAACAAGCATTGGAATACCTTACCATAATATAATTAAACAAGCGCTGGTGTACCTTACAATAATATAATTAAACAAGCACTGATTTACCTTACCATGATATAATTCAACAAGCACTGGTGTACTTACCATGATATAATTCAACAAGCAATGTTGTACCTTACCATAATATAATTCAACAAGCACTGGTGTACCTTAAAATAATATAATTCAACAAGCATTGGAATACCTTACCATAATATAATTAAACAAGCGCTGGTGTACCTTACAATAATATAATTCAACAAGCACTGGAGTACCTTACCATGATATAATTCAACAAGCACTGGTGTACCTTACCATAATATAATTCAACAAGCACTGGTGTACCTTAAAATAATATAATTCAACAAGCATTGGAATACCTTACCATAATATAATTAAACAAGCGCTGGTGTACCTTACAATAATATAATTCAACAAGCACTGGAGTACCTTACCATGATATAATTCAACAAGCACTGGTGTACCTTACCATAATATAATTCAACAAGCACTGGTGTACTTTACAATAATATAATTCAACAAGCACTGGTGTACCTTACCATGATATAATTCAAAAAGCACTGGTGTACCTTACCATGATAATTCAACAAGCACTGATGTACTTACCTTGATATAATTCAACAAGCACTGGTGTATCTTACCATGATATAATTCAACAAGCACTGGCGTACCTTACCATGATATAATTCAACGAGCACTGGTGTACCTTACCATGATATAATTCAACGAGCACTGGTGTACCTTACCATGATATAATTCAACGAGCACTGGTGTACCTTACCATGATATATTTCAACAAGCGCTGGTGTACCTTACCATAATATAATTCAACAAGCACTGGTGTACCTTACCAAGATATAATTCAACAAGCACTGCTGTACCTTACCATGATATAATTCAACAAGCACTGGTATACCTTACCATGATATAATTCAACAAGCAGTGCTGTACCTTACCATGATATAATTCAACAAGCACTGGTGTACCTTACCATTATATAATTCAACGAGCACTGGTGTACCTTACCATAATATAATTCAAAAAGCACTGGTGTACCTTACCATTATATAATTCAACGAGCACTGGTGTACCTTACCATAATATAATTCAACAAATATTGGTGTACCTTACCATGATATAATTCAAAAACACTGATGTACCTTACCATGATAAAATTCAACAAGCACTGGTGTACGTTACCATGATATAATTCAACGAGCACTGGTGTACCTTACCATAATATAATTCAACAAGCACTGGTGTTCCTTACCATGATATAATTCCACAAGCCCTGGTGTACCTTATCATAATATAATTCAACAAGCATTGGTGTACCAAACCATAATATAATTCAACAAGCACTAGTGTACCTTACCATAATATAATTCAGCAAGCACTTGTGTATCTTACCCTAATATAATTCAACAAGCACTGGTGTACCTTACCATAATATAATTCAACAACCACTGGTGTACCTTTCCATGATATAATTCAACAAGCACTGGTGTACCTTATCATGATATAATTCAACAAGCACTTGTGTACCTTAACATGATATAATTCAACAAGTACTGGTGTACCTTACTATTATATAATTCAGTAAGCACTGGTATAACTTACCATGATATAATTCCACAAGCACTGGTGTATCTTACCATGAAATAATTCAACAAGCACTGGTGTACCTTACCATGATATAATTCAAAAAGCACTGGTGTTCCTTACCATAATATAATTCAACAAGCACTGGTGTACCTTACTATTATATAATTCAATAAGCACTGGTATAACTTACCATAATATAATTCAACAAGCACTGGTGTACCTTACCATAATATAATTCAACGAGCACTGGTGTACCTTACCATAATATAATTCAGCTAGCACTTGTATACCATACCATGATATAATTCAAAAAGAACTGGTGTACCTTACCATGATATAATTCAACAAGCACTGGTGTACCTTACCATAATATAATTCAGCTAGCACTTGTATACCATACCATGATATAATTCAAAAAGAACTGGTGTACCTTACCATAATATAATTCAACAAACATTGGTGTACCTTACCATGATATAATTCAACAAGCACTGATGTACATTACCATTGTGTAATTCAACAAGCACTGGTGTACGTTACCATGATATAATTCAAGAAGCGCTGGTGCACCTTACCATGATATAATTGAACAAGCACTGGTGTACCTTACCATAATATAATTAAACAAGATCTGGTGCACCTTATCATGATATAATTCAACAAGCCCAGGTGTACCTTATCATAATATAATTCAACAAGCACTGGTTTACCTTACCATAATATAATTCAACAAGCACTGCAGTACCTTACCATAATATAATTCAACAAGCACTGGTGTACCTTACCATAATATAATTCAACAACTACTGGTGTACCTCACCATAATATAATTCAAAAAGGACTGGTGTACCTTACCATGATATAATTCAACAAGCACTGGTATACCTTACAATGATATAATTCCACAAGCACTGGTGTACCTTACCTTGATATAATTCAAAAAGCACTGGTGTACCTTACCATGAAATAATTCAACAAGCACTGGTGTACCTTACCATGATATAGTTCAGCAAGCACTGGTGTTCCTTACCATAATATAATTCAACAAGCACTGGTGTACCTTACCATAATATAATTCAATGAGAACTGGTGTACCGTACCATGATATAATTCAACAAGCACTGGTGTACCTTACCATAATATAATTCAACAAGCACTGGTGTACCTTACCATAATATAATTCAACAAGCACTGGTGTACCTTACCATGATATAATTCAACAAGCACTGGTGTACCTTACCATAATATAATCCAACAAGTACTGGTGTACCTTACCATGACATAATTCAACAAGCACTGCTTTACCTTACCATAATATAACTCAACGAGCACTGGTGTACCTTACCATGATGTAATTCAACAAGCATTGGTGTACCTTACCATAATATAATTCAGAAATCACTAGTATACCTTACCATAATATAATTCAGCAAGCAATGGTTAACGTACCATAATATAATTCAACGAGAACTGGTGTACCTTACCATAATATAATTCAACGAGCACTGGTGTACCTTACTATGATATAATCCAACGAGCACTGGTGTACCTTACCATGATATATTTCAACAAGCACTTGTTTACCTTACCATAATATAATTCAGCAAGCACTGCTGTACGTTACCATAATATAATTCAATATGCACTGCTGTAACTTACCATGATGTAATTCTACAAGCACTGCTGTACCTTACCATAATATAATTCAACAAGCACTGGTGTACCTTACCATGACATAATTGAACAAGCACTGGTGTTCCTTACCATAATAGAAGTTAACAAGCACTGCTGTACCTTACCATGATATAATTCAACAAGTACTGGTGTACCTTATCACAATATAATCCAACATGCTCTGGTGTACCATACCATAATATAATTCAACAAGCACTGGTGTACCTTACCATAATATAATTCAACAAGCACTGCTGTAACTTACCGTAATATAATTCAACAAGCACTGATGTACCTTACCATAATAGAAGTTAACAAGCACTGCTGTACCTTACCATAATATAATTCAACAAGTACTGGTGTACCTTACCATAATATAATTCAACAAGCACTGGTGTTCCTTACCATAACATAATTCAACAAGTACTGGTGTACCTTATCACAATATAATTCAACAAGCACTGGTGTGCCTTACCATAATATAATTCAACAAGCACTGCTGTACCTTACCATAATATAATTCAACGAGCACTGCTGTAACTTACCATGATGTAATTCTACAAGCACTGCTGTACCTTACCATAATACAATTCAACAAGTACTGGTGTACCTTATCACAATATAATTCAACAAGGACTGGTGTACCTTACCATATTATAATTCAACAAGCACTGGTGTACCTTACCATAATATAATTCAATAAGCACTGCTGTACCTTACCATGATATAATTCAACAAGCACTGCTGTACCTTACCATAATATAATTCAACGAGCACTGGTGTACCTTACCATATTATAATTCAACAAGCACTGGTGTACCTTACCATAGTATAATTCAACAAGCACTGATGTACCTTACCATAATATAATTCAACGAGCACTGGTGTACCTTACCATAATATAATTCAACGAGCACTGGTGTACCTTACCATAGTATAATTCAACAAGCACTGATGTACCTTACCATAATATAATTCAGCATGCACTGGGGTACCATACCATAATATAATCCAACAAGCACTGGTGTACCATACCATAATGTAATTCAACAAGCACTGCTGTACCTTACCATGATATTATTCAACAAGCACTGGTATACCTTACCATGGTATAATTCAACAAGCACTGGTGTTCCTTACCATAATATAAGTCAACAAGCACTGCTTTACCTTACCATGATATAATTCAACAAGCACTGGTGTACCTTACCATAATATAATTCAACAAGCACTGATGTACCTTACCATAATATAATCCAACAAGCACTGGTGTACCATACCATAATGTAATTCAACAGGCACTGGTGTACCTTACCATAATATAATTCAACAAGCACTGCTGTGCCATACCATGATATTATTCAACAAGCACTGGTGTACCTTACCATGGTATAATTCAACAAGCAGTGGTGTTCCTTACCATAATATAAGTCAACAAGCACTGCTTTACCTTACCATGATATAATTCAACAAGCACTGGTGTACCTTACCATAATATAATTCAACAAGCACTGGTGTACCTTACCATAATATAATTCAACAAGCACTGCTGTACCTTAGTATAATATAATTCATCAAGCACTGGTGTACTTTACAATGATATAATTCAACGAGCACTGGTGTACCTTACCATAATATAATTCAGCAAGCACTGGTGTACCTTACCATGATATAATTCAACAAGCACTGGTGTATCTTACCATAATATAATTCAACAAGCACTGGTGTACCTTACCATGATAAAATTCAACAAGCACTGGTTTACCTTACCATAGTATAATTCAACAAGCACTGATGTACCTTACCATAATATAATTCAACAAGCACTGGGGTACCATACCATAATATAATCCAACAAGCACTGGTGTACCATACCATAATGTAATTCAACAGGCACTGGTGTACCTTACCATAATATAATTCAACAAGCACTGCTGTACCTTACCATGATATTATTCAACAAGCACTGGTATACCTTACCATGGTATAATTCAACAAGCACTGGTGTTCCTTACCATAATATAAGTCAACAAACACTGCTTTACCTTACCATGATATAATTCAACAAGCACTGGTGTACCTTGCCATAATATAATTCAACAAGCACTGGTGTACCTTACCATAATATAATTCAACGAGCACTGCTGTACCTTACCATGATATAATTCAACAAGCACTGGTGGGCATTACCATGATATAATTCAACAAGTACTGCTGTACCTTACCATGATAAAATTCATCAAGCACTGGTGTACTTTATCATAATATAATTCAACGAGCACTGGTGTACCTTACCATGATATAATTCATCAAGCACTGGTGAACCTTACCATAATATAATTCAACGATCACTGGTGTACCTTACCATGATATAAGTAAATAAGCACTGGTGTACCTTACCAAGATATAATCCAACAAGCACTGGTGTACCTTACCATAATATAATTCAACAAGCACTGGTGTACCTAACCATAATATAATTCAGCAAGCACTGGTATACCTTACCATAATATAATTCAATGATCACTGGTGTACCTTACCATGATATAATTCAGCACGCACTGGTGTGCCTTACCATAATATAATTCAACAAGCACTGGTGTGCCTTACCATAATATAATTAAACCAGCACCTGTGTACCTTACCATAATATAATTCAACAAGCACTGGTGTACCTTACCATTATATAATTCAACAAGCACTGGTGTACCTTACCGTAATATAATCCAACAAGTACTGGTGTACCTTACCATGACATAATTCAACAAGCACTGCTTTACCTTACCATAATATAACTCAACGAGCACTGGTGTACCTTACCATGATGTAATTCAACAAGCATTGGTGTACCTTACCATAATATAATTCAGAAAGCACTGGTATACCTTACCATAATATAATTCAGCAAGCAATGGTTAACGTACCATAATATAATTCAATGAGAACTGGTGTACCTTACCATGATATAATCCAACAAGTACTGGTGTACCTTACTATAATATAATTCAACAAGCACTGGTGTACCTTACCATAATATAATTCAACGAGCACTGGTGTACCTTACTATGATATAATCCAACAAGCACTGGTGTACCTTACCATGATATATTTCAACAAGCACTTGTTTACCTTACCATAATATAATTCAGCAAGCACTGCTGTACGTTACCATAATATAATTCAATATGCACTGCTGTAACTTACCATGATGTAATTCTACAAGCACTGCTGTACCTTACCATAATATAATTCAACAAGCACTGGTGTACCTTACCATGACATAATTGAACAAGCACTGGTGTTCCTTAACATAATAGAAGTTAACAAGCACTGCTGTAACTTACCATGATATAATTCAACAAGTACTGGTGTACCTTATCACAATATAATCCAACATGCTCTGGTGTACCATACCATAATATAATTCAACAAGCACTGGTGTACCTTACCATAATATAATTCAACAAGCACTGCTGTAACTTACCATGATGTAATTCTACAAGCACTGCTGTACCTTACCATAATATAATTCAACAAGCACTGGTGTACCTTACCATGACATAATTGAACAAGCACTGGTGTACCTTATCACAATATAATTCAACAAGCACTTGTGTACATCACCATGATATAATTCAGCAAGCACTGGTGTACCTTACCATAATTTATTTCATCAAGCACTGGTGTACCTTACCATAATATAATTCAACGAGCACTGGTGTACCTTACCATAATATAATTCAACATGCACTGGGGTACCATACCATAATATAATCCAACAAGCACTGGTGTACCATACCATAATGTAATTCAACAGGCACTGGTGTACCTTACCATAATATAATTCAACAAGCACTGCTGTACCTTACCATGATATTATTCAACAAGCACTGGTATACCTTACCATGGTATAATTCAACAAGCACTGGTGTTCCTTACCATAATATAAGTCAACAAGCACTGCTTTACCTTACCATGATATAATTCAACAAGCACTGGTGTACCTTACCATGATAAAATTCAACAAGCACTGGTTTACCTTACCATAATATAATTCAACAAGCACTGGTGTACCTTACCATAATATAATTCAACAAGCACTGGGGTACCATACCATAATATAATCCAACAAGCACTGGTGTACCATACCATAATGTAATTCAACAGGCACTGGTGTACCTTACCATAATATAATTCAACAAGCACTGGTGTACCTTACCATGATATTATTCAACAAGCACTGGTGTACCTTACCATGGTATAATTCAACAAGCAGTGGTGTTCCTTACCATAATATAAGTCAACAAGCACTGCTTTACCTTACCATGATATAATTCAACAAGCACTGGTGTACCTTACCATAATATAATTCAACAAGCACTGGTGTACCTTACCATGATATTATTCAACAAGCACTGGTGTACCTTACCATGGTATAATTCAACAAGCAGTGGTGTTCCTTACCATAATATAAGTCAACAAGCACTGCTTTACCTTACCATGATATAATTCAACAAGCACTGGTGTACCTTACCATGATATAATTCAACAAGCACTGGTGTACCTTATCATGATATAATTCAATGAGCACTGGTGTACCTTACCATAATATAATTCAACAAGCACTAGTGTACCTTATCATGATATAATTCAACAATCACTGGTGTACCTTTAAATAATATAATTCAACAAGGACTGCTGTACCTTACAATAATATAATTCAACAAGCACTGGTGTACCTTGCCATAATATAATTCAGGAAGCACTGGTGTACCTTACCATGATATAATTCAACAAGCACTGCTGTACCTTACAATTATATAATTCAACGAGCACTGGTGTACCATACCATTATATTATTCAACAAGCAGTAGTGTACCTTAACATGATATAATTCAACAAGCACTTGTGTACCTTACCATAATATAATTCAACAAGCACTGCTCTACCTTACCATAATATAATTCAACAAGCACTGGTGTACCTTACCATAATATAATTCAACAAGCACTGCTCTACCTTACCATAATATAATTCAACAAGCACTGGTGTACCTTACCATGATATAATTCAACAAGCACTGGTGTACCTTGCCATAATATAATTCAATAAGCATTGCTGTACCTTACCATGATATAATTCAACAAGCACTGGTGTGCCTTACCATAATATAATTCAACAAGCATTGGTGTACCTTACCATGATATAATTCAACAAGCACTGGTGTACCTTACCATAATATAATTCAACAAGCACTGGTGTACCTTACCATGATATAATTCAGCAAGCACTGCTGTACCTTACCATATTATAATTCAACAAGCACTGGTGTACCTTACCATAATATAATTCAACAAGCACTGGTGTACCTTACCATAATAAAATTCAACAAGCACTGGTGTACCTTACCATGATATAATTGAACAAGCACTGGTGTTCCTTACCATAATATAATTCAACAAGTACTGGTGTACCTTATCACAATATAATTCAACAAGGAATGGTGTACCTTACTGTAATATAATTCAGCAAGTACTGGTGTACATTGCCATGTTATAATTCAGCAGGCACTGGTGTTCCTTACCATAATATAATTCAACAAGCATTGCTGTACCTTACCATAATATAAATCAATGAGCACTGGTGTACCTTACCATAATATAATTCAACAAGCACTGGTGTACCTTACCATAATATAATTCAACAAGGACTGCTGTACCTTACAATAACATAATTCAACAAGCACTGGTGTACCTGACCATGATAAAATTCAGTGATCACCGCTGTACCTTACCATGATATAATTCAACAAGCACTGCTGTACCTTACAATGATATAATTCAATGAGCACTGGTGTACCATACCATAATATTATTCAACAAGCAGTAGTGTACCGTACCATGATATAATTCAACAAGCACTGTTGTACCTTACCATAATATAATTCAGCAAGCACTGGTGTACCTTACCATGATATAATTCAACAAGCACTGGTGTACCTTGCCATAATATAATTCAACAAGCACTGCTGTACCTTACCATAATATAATTCAATGAGCCCTTTTGTACATTACTATAATATAATTCAACGAGCACTGGTGTACCATGCCATAATATTATTCAACAAGCAGTAGTGTACCTTACCATAATATAATTCAACAAGCACTGGTGTACCTTAATATAATATAATTCAGCAAGCACTGGTGTACCTTACCATAATATAATTCAACAAGCACTGGTGTAACTTACCATAATATAATTCAACGAGCACTGCTCTACCTTACCATGATATAATTCAACAAGCACTGGTGAACCTTACCATAACATAATTCAACGATCACTGGTGTACCTTACCATAATATAATTCAACAAGCACTGGTGTACCTTACCATGATATAATCCAAAAAGCACTGGTGTACCTTACCAAGATATAATCCAACAAGCACTGGTGAACCTTACCATAACATAATTCAACGATCACTGGTGTACCTTACCATATTATAATTCAACAAGCACTGTTGTACCTTACCATGATATAATTCAGCAAGCACTGGTGTACCTTACCATAGTATAATTCAGCAAGCACTGGTGTACCTTACCATAATATAATTCAACATGCACTGGTATACCTTACCATAATATAATTCAATGATCACTGGTGTGCCTTACCAAGATATAATTCAGCACGCACTGGAGTGCCTTACCATAATATAATTCAACAAGCACTGGTCTACCTTACTATGATATAATTCAACAAGCAATGGTGTACCTTACCATGATATAAATCAACAAGCACTGGTGTACCTTACCATAATATAATTCAACAAGCACTGGTGTACCTTACCATTATATAATTCAACAAGCACTGGTGTACCTTACCATGATATAATTCAACAAGCACTGGTGTACCTTACCATAATATAATTCAATGATCACTGGTGTGCCTTACCAAGATATAATTCAGCACGCACTGGAGTGCCTCACCATAATATAATTCAACAAGCACTGGTGTGCCTTACCATAATATAATTAAACCAGCACCTGTGTACCTTACCATAATATAATTCAACAAGTACTGGTGTACCTTATCATGATATAATTCAACAAGCACTGGTGTATCTTACCATAATATAATTCAAAAAGCACTAGTGTACCTTATCATGATATAATTCAACAATCACTGGTGTACCTTTAAATAATATAATTCAACAAGCACTGGTGTACCTTGCCATAATATAATTCAGGAAGCACTGGTGTTCCTTACCATAATATAATTCAACAAGCATTGCTGTACCTTACCATAATATAAATCAATGAGCACTGGTGTACCTTACAATAATATAATTCAACAAGCACTGCTGTACCTTACTATAATATAATTCAACGACCACTGTTGTACGTTACCATAATATAATTCAACAAGCACTGCTGTACCTTACCAGGATATAATTCAACGAGCACTGGTGTACCTTACCATAATATAATTCAGCAAGCACTGGTGTACCTTACCATGATATAGTTCAACGAGCACTGCTGTACCTTACCATAATATAATTCAGCAAGCACTGCAGTACCTTACCATAATATAATTCAACAAGCACTGGTGTACCTTACCATGATATAATTCAACAAGCACTGCTGTTCCTTACCATGATATAGTTCAACGAGCACTGCTGTACCTTACCATAATATAATTCATCAAGCACTAGTGTACCTTATCATGATATAATTCAACAATCACTGCTGTACCTTACCATAACATAATTCAACAAGCACTGGTGTACCCTGCCATAATATAATTCAACAAGCACTGGTGTACCTTACTATAATATAATTCAGCAAGCACTGGTGTACCTGACCATGATAAAATTCAGTGATCACCGCTGTACCTTACCATGATATAATTCAACAAGCACTGCTGTACCTTACAATGATATAATTCAATGAGCACTGGTGTACCATACCATAATATTATTCAACAAGCACTGTTGTACCTTACCATAATATAATTCAACAAGCACTGTTGTACCTTACCATAATATAATTCAGCAAGCACTGGTGTATCTTACCGTAATATAATTCAACAAGCACTGGTGTACCTTACCATGATATAATTCAACAAGCACTGGTGTACCTTGCCATAATATAATTCAACAAGCACTGCTGTACCTTACCATAATATAATTCAACAAGCACTGGTGTACCTTACCATAATATAATTCAATGAGCACTTTTGTACCTTACTATAATATAATTCAACGAGCACTGATGTACCATGCCATAATATTATTCAACAAGCAGTAGTGTACCTTACCATAATATAATTCAACAAGCACTGGTGTACCTTAATATAATATAATTCAGCAAGCACTGGTGTACCTTACCATAATATAATTCAACAAGCACTGGTGTAACTTACCATAATATAATTCAACGAGCACTGCTCTACCTTACCATGATATAATTCAACAAGCACTGCTGTACCTTACCATGATAAAATTCATCAAGCACTGGTGTACCTACCATGATATAATTCAACAAGCACTGGTGAACCTTACCATAACATAATTCAACGATCACTGGTGTACCTTACCATAATATAATTCAACAAGCACTGGTGTACCTTACCATGATATAATCCAAAAAGCACTGGTGTACCTTACCAAGATATAATCCAACAAGCACTGGTGTACCTTACCATATTATAATTCAACAAGCACTGTTGTACCTTACCATAATATAATTCAACAAGCACTGGTCTACCTTACTATGATATAATTCAACAAGCAATGGTGTACCTTACCATGATATAATTCAACAAGTACTGGTGTACCTTACCATAGTATAATTCAACAAGCACTGGTGTACCTTACCATGATATAATTCAACGAGTACTGGTGTACCTTACCATGATATAATTCAACAAGCACTGGTGTACCTTACCATAATATAATTCAACATGCACTGGTATACCTTACCATAATATAATTCAATGATCACTGGAGTGCCTTACCATAATATAATTCAACAAGCACTGGTGTGCCTTACCATAATATAATTAAACCAGCACCTGTGTACCTTACCATAATATAATTCAACAAGCACTGGTGTACCTTACCATGATATAATTCAACAAGCACTGGTGTACCTTACCATAATATAATCCAACAAGTACTGGTGTACCTTACCATGATATAATTCAACAAGCACTGCTTTACCTTACCATAATATAATTCAACGAGCACTGGTGTACCTTACCATGATATAATTCAACAAGCACTGGTGTACCTTACCATAATATAATTCAGAATGCACTGGTGTACCTTACCATAACATAATTCAGCAAGCAATAGTGTACCTTACCATAATATAATTCAACGAGCACTTATGTACCTTACTATGATATAATCCAACGTGCACTGGTGTACCTTACCATGATATATTTCAACAAGCACTTGTTTACCTTACCATAATATAATTCAGCAAGCACTGCTGTACGTTACCATAATATAATTCAACAAGCACTGGTGTACCTTACCATAATATAATTCAACAAGCACTGCTGTAACTTACCATGATATAATTCAACAAGCACTGGTGTACCTTACCATGACATAATTGAACAAGCACTGGTGTTCCTTACCATAATAGAAGTTAACAAGCACTGCTGTACCTTACCATGATATAATTCAACAAGTACTGGTTTACCTTACCATAATATAATTCAACAAGCACTGCTGTACCTTACCATAATATAATTCAACAAGCACTGGTGTACCTTACCATAATAAAATTCAACAAGCACTGGTGTACCTTACCATAATATAATTCAACAAGCACTGGTGTACCTTACCATAATAAAATTCAACAAGCACTGGTGTATCTTACCATAATATAATTCAACAAGCACTGGTGTACCTTACCATAATATAATTCAACAAGCACTGGTGTACCTTACCATAATAAAATTCAACAAGCACTGGTGTACCTTACCATAATATAATTCAACAAGCACTGCTGTACCTTACCATAATATAATTCAACAAGCACTGGTGTACCTTACCATAATATAATTCAACAAGCATTGCTGTACCTTACCATGATATAATTCAACAAGCACTGGTGTACCTTACTATAATATAATTCAGCAAGCACTGGTGTACCTTACCATAATATAATTCAACAAGCATTGCTGTACCTTACCATGATATAATTCAACAAGCACTGGTGGGCCTTACCATAATATAATTCAACAAGCACTGCTGTACCTTACCATAATATAATTCAACAAGCACTGGTGTACCTTACCATAATATAATTCAACAAGCATTGCTGTACCTTACCATAATATAATTCAACAAGCACTGGTGGGCCTTACCATAATATAATTCAACAAGCACTGCTGTACCTTACCATGATATAATTCAACAAGCACTACTGTACCTTACCATGATATAATTCAACAAGCACTGGTGGGCCTTACCATAATATAATTCAACAAGCACTGGTGTACCTAACCATAATATAATTCAACAAGCACTGGTGTACCTTACCATGATATAATTCAACAAGCAGTGCTGTACCTTACCATAATATAATTCAACAAGCACTGGTGTACCTTACTATAATATAATTCAGCAAGCACTGGTGTACCTTACCATAATATAATTCAACAAGCATTGCTGTACCTTACCATAATATAATTCAACAAGCACTGGTGGGCCTTACCATAATATAATTCAACAAGCACTGCTGTACCTTACCATGATATAATTCAACAAGCACTACTGTACCTTACCATGATATAATTCAACAAGCACTGGTGGGCCTTACCATAATATAAATCAACAAGCACTGGTGTACCTAACCATAATATAATTCAACAAGCACTGGTGTACCTTACCATGATATAATTGAACAAGCACTGGAGTTCCTTACCATAATATAAGTCAACAAGCACTGCTGTACTTGACCATGATATAATTCAACAAGTACTGGTGTACCTTATCACAATATAATTCAATAAGGAATGGTGTACCTTACTGTAATATAATTCAACAAGTACTAGTGTACATTGCCATGATATAATTCAGCAGGCACTGGTGTACCTTACCATAATATAATTCAAGAAGCACTGCTGTTCCTTACCATAATATAATTCAACAAGCATTGCTGTACCTTACCATAATATAAATCAATGAGCACTGGTGTACCTTACCATAATATAATTCAACAAGCACTGGTGTACCTTACTATAATATAATTCAACGAGCACTGGTGTACCTTACCATAATATAATTCAACAAGCATTGCTGTACCTTACCATAATATAAATCAATGAGCACTGGTGTACCTTACCATGATATAATTCAACAAGCACTGCTGTACCTTACCATGATATAATTCAACAAGCACTGGTGTACCATACCATAATATAATTCATCAAGCGCTAGTGTACCTTATCATGATATAATTCAACAATCACTGCTGTACCTTACCATAATATAATTCAACAAGCACTGTTGTACCTTACCATAATATAAGTCAGCAAGCACTGGTGTACCTTACCATAATATAATTCAACAAGCACTGGTGTGCCTTACCATAATATAATTCAACAAGCACTGGTGTGCCTTACCATAATATAAGTCAACAAGCACTGCTGTACTTTACCATGATATAATTCAACAAGTACTGGTGTACCTTATCATAATATAATTCAACAAGCACTGGTGTACCTTACCATGATATAATTCAACAAGCACTGGTGTTCCTTACCATAATATAATTCAACAAGCACTGGTGTACCTTACCATGATATAATTCAACAAGCACTGGTGTTCCTTACCATAATATAAGTCAACAAGCACTGCTGTACTTTACCATAATATAATTCAACAAGTACTGGTGTACATTGCCTTGATATAATTCAGCAGGCACTGGTGTACCTTACCATAATATAATTCAAGAAGCACTGGTGTTCCTTACCATAATATAATTCAACAGGCATTGCTGTACCTTACCATAATATAAATCAATGAGCACTGGTGTACCTTACCATAATATAATTCAACGACCACTGTTGTACGTTACCATAATATAATTCAACGAGCACTGGTGTACCTTACCATAATATAATTAAACAAGGACTGCTGTACCTTTCCATAACATAATTCAACAAGCACTGGTGTACCTGACCATGATATAATTCAGTGATCACTGCTGTACCTTACCATGATATAATTTAACAAGCACTGCTGTACCTTACAATGATATAATTCAACGAGCACTGGTGTACCATACCTTAATATTATTCAACAAGCAGTAGTGTACCGTACCATGATATAATTCAACAAGCACTGGTGTACCTTACCATAATATAATTCAACAAGCACTGTTGTACCTTACCATAATATAATTCAACAATCACTGGTGTACCTTACCATAATATAATTCAATGAGCACTTTTGTACCTTACTATAATATAATTCAACGAGCACTGGTGTACCATACCATAATATTATTCAACAAGCAGTAGTGTACCTTACCATAATATAATTCAACAAGCACTGGTGTACCTTACTATAATATAATTCAGCAAGCACTGGTGTACCTTACCATAATATAATTCAACAAGCACTGGTGTACCTTGTCATAATATAATTCAACAAGCACTGGTGGACCTTACCATGATATAATTCAACAAGCACTGCTGTACCTTACCATGATATAATTCAACGATCACTGGTGTACCTTACCATAATATAATTCAACAAGCACTGGTGTACCTTACCAAGATATAATCCAACAAGCACTGGTGTACCTTACCATATTATAATTCAACAAGCACTGTTGTACCTTACCATGATATAATTCATCAAGCACTGCTGTACCTTACCATAATATAATTCAACAAGCACTGGTGTACTTTACCATGATATAATTCAACAAGCACTGGTATAACTTACCATAATATAATTCAACAAGCACTGGTGTAGCTTACCATAATATAATTCAACAAGCACTGGTATACCTTACCATAATATAATTCAATGATCACTGGTGTGCCTTACCATGATATAATTCAGCACACACTGGTGTGCCTTACCATAATATAACTCAACAAGCACTGGTGTCCCTTACCATAATATAATTAAACCAGCACCTGTGTACCTTACCATAATATAATTCAACAAGCACTGGTGTACCTTACCATGATATAATCCAAAAAGTACTGGTGTACCTTACCATGACATAATTCAACAAGCACTGCTTTACCTTACCATAATATAATTCAACGTGCACTGTTGTACCTTACCATGATATAATTCAACAAGCACTGGTGTACCTTACCATAATATAATTCAGAAGGCACTGGTGTACCTTACCATGATATAATTCAACAAGCACTGGTGTACCTTACCATTATATAATTCAGCTAGCACTGGTGTACCTTACCATGATATAATCCAACAAGTACTGGTGTACCTTACCATGATATAATCCAACAAGTACTGGTGTACCTTACCATGATATAATTCAACAAGCACTGGTGTACCTTACCATAATACCATTATATAATTCAATGAGCACTGGTGTACCTTACCATAATATAATTCAACAAACATTGGTGTACCTTACCATGATATAATCCAACAAGTACTGGTGTACCTTACCATAATATAATTCAACAAGCACTGGTGTACCTTACCATAATATAATTCAACGAGCACTGGTGTTCCTTACTATGATATAATCCAACGTGCACTGGTGTACCTTACCATGATATATTTCAACAAGCACTTGTTTACCTTACCATAATATAATTCAGCAAGCACTGCGGTACGTTACCATAATATAATTCAACAAGCACTGGTGTACCTTACCATGACATAATTGAACAAGCACTGGTGTTCCTTACCATAATAGAAGTTAACAAGCACTGATGTACCTTACCATGATAAAATTCAACAAGTACTGGTGTACCTTACCATGATATAATTCAACAAGCACTGCTGTACCTTATCATGATATAATTCAACAAGCACTGGTTTACCTTACCATAATATAATTCAACAAGCACTGATGTACCTTACCATAATATAATCCAACAAGCACTGGTTTACCTTACCATAATATAATTCAACAAGCACTGGGGTACCTTACCATAATATAATCCAACAAGCACTGGTGTACCATACCATAATGTAATTCAACAGACACTGGTGCACCTTACCATGATATAATTCAACAAGCACTGGCGTACCTTATCATGATCTAATTCAACAAGCACTGGTGTTCCTTACCATAATATAATTCAGCAAGCACTGGTGTACCTTACCATAATTTTATTCAACAAGCACTGGTTTACCTTACCATAATATAATTCAACAAGCACTGGTGTACCTTACCATGATATAATTCAACAAGCACTGGTGTACCTTACCATGATATAATTCACCAACCATTGGTGTACCTTACCATGATATAATTCAACAAGCAGTAGTGTACCTTACCATGATATAATTCAACAAGCACTGGTGTACCTTACCATAATATAATTCCACAAGCACTGGTGTACCTTACCATGATGTAATTCAACAAGCACTGGTATACCTTGCCATAATATAATTCAACAAGCACTGCTATGCCTTACCATAATATAATTCAACAAGCACTGGTGTACCTTACCATTGTATAATTCAACAAGCACTGGTGTACCTTACCATGATGTAATTCAACAAGCACTGGTGTACCTTGCCATAATATAATTCAACAAGCACTGCTATGCCTTACCATAATATAATTCAACAAGCACTGGTGTGCCTTATTATAATATAATTCAACGAGCACTGGTGCACCTTACCATAATATAATTCAGCAAGCACTGGTGTACCTTACCATGATGTAATTCAACAAGCACTGGTGTACCTTGCCATAATATAATTCAACAAGCACTGCTATGCCTTACCATAATATAATTCAACAAGCACTGGTGTGCCTTATCATAATATAATTCAACGAGCACTGGTGCACCTTACCATGATATAATTCAACAAGCACTCGTGTACCTTACCATAATATAATTCAACAAGCACTGGTGTGCCTTACCATAATATAATTCAACAAGTACTGGTGTACCTTACCATAATATAATTCAACAAGCACTCGTGTACCTTACCATAATATAATTCAACAAGTACTGGTGTACCTTACCATAATATAATTCAACAAGTACTGGTGTACCTTACCATAATATAATTCAACGAGCACTGGTGTACCTTACCATAATATAATTCAACAAGCACTGCTGTACCTTACCATTATATCTTAGTGAGTTACATATGTAACCTGCCATAATGATGCTATTACTCATCATAAATGATTTTAAGAAATAATAAAAGTTTACTTTTTACCATCTCAGGTACCAGAATTACTTCTTTAGAACTGTTTGGAACACAAGCTACTATCTTACTCGAAGTAACACAGACACCTTCTAGTAATATCAGATAGCTAGTACAACTTATTAATTCTTTTAACTGTTGGATAAATGAGAGGTGAGTCTAGGTTAAATTATCTTCAGGTATAATTATTATTATAGTTAAGGTAGAGCTGCAGAGGGGTATTACAGAAATCACTGTTTTGATTAATGATACACTACTGTAGGCAGGACAGCTTTCCCCAACTGTCCCATTACAGTCTGGTAAGGATACAATTGTCTGATAGTTTGATATTAGCACTGACTGTACAGTTGTTTATTTTGTTATCTTTTGTGAGATATTGCCAGACCTTTTACAATGTTCTAATGAGTTGATGCAGTTCTGTGATCTGTTTGCTGCACATTATTTTCTAGCAGCTGGAAAATAAGTAAATTAATTAATTAATTAATTATTTAAAACATATTTGACATGTTCTACCACTATGGTTGTTGGATCATTCTGTGTAAAAGCACTAATAAACGTTTTCTTCTACCCTCTAGTATCTGTTGAGTTATGTTTAATGGCCTATAGTTGCAACTATTCAGCCAGCTGTATGAACTAGTTCACCCTCTCCAGGGAAGAATTTGCTATTTAGCAAAGAGTGTTTTAGAAGTAAGTAGAAGAACCAGCAGACACATGGCCATCCTTTACAGGTGTTTTTATTCTTTATGTTCTAGTCCTTCTGATGGCTGTCAGTCACAATGCAATGCATACTTTTCCCATGCAGAACTCATATGTATATTCACACATATAAGAACACTCCAACCAGGATGCTATATACCTGTTTGCAAGATTGTGCTTGTCTATATCCATTTCATTAAGCTCATGACAATCTGTCAAATGGTACCGGAGCCAAGGGACAATGGAGCTGCTATCCCCTTCACATGGAAAAGGTGACATTTGCTGCTAACCCCTTTCTCTCCTCAGTTGTTTCCTTCTGTGGATGAGCTCACAGACTGAATTGGAGCAACTAGATCCAGTCAGGGATTATCTCTCACAGAGTCTAAATTAAACTCTTATAACCCTCCTCTCACAGAGTCTAAAGTAAACTCTTACATCCCTCCTCTCACAGAGTCTAAATTAAACTCTTACATTCCTGCTCTCACAGAATCTAAATTAAAACCTTGCAGAGGTTTCCATGACTAGAAAAGAACAAACAGTATTGCTTTGGATTTTTGGGCGTTTCAAATGAGCTAACAGCTATGAAGACAGGTCTAAAGAATATTAAAACCCTTTTGCTTGATTTCTTTAATGCATAATTTGATGAGGTTGTTTGCAATGCATAATCTGATGGGCTTGGCGATGTCATGTCTATTGTCTGATCCACGATTCTGACATCTAATTCACAAAGAAACCATGTACTGACACCTTCATATCGTATGTACTTTTGGTCTAAGTGTGTTGCCCCCATTTGTTAATTTCTGTTATTTGTGTCAGACTGTCCTAAAACCATGACAGGCAGGAGTTGTTCCCAAGATTTTCTATCAGTATACAGATGAGGAAAAATGGTGAACTCAGATGAAAGACTTGGAGTAGTTTGGGTTTAAGAGAACTACACCTCTTATCCATATATGCCAGGGTATTTTTCATGATTATAAGCAGAGGTCTGCCTTCCACCATTGATAACTGTGAAGCTGTGGTGTACATTAGTCGACCTTGAGTACTAGAAGAAAGTTAGTCGACCTGTTTGGCACACTTTTTATTCTCCACTACTTTGGACAGACAACCTTAACAGCAAAAGAGGTCTGCAGTTTTCCATACTGCTAGGAATGCATTATTTAGGGATAGATACTGCATTATTATAGCAATAACCCACGCCTGGGTGTGGGTAATGCTAAATTTACCCACGGTTGGCGTGGTTTGGTCCCGAGGGCGAAGCCCGAGGGACCAAACAAAGCCAACCGTGGGTAAATTTAGCATTACCCACACCCAGAAGTGGATTATTGCTATTATACCATGACATTATTTAAGAAAAGAAACTGTTACTTTTCTTAAATAATGGCATAGTATAATGCCTGTTTACTGCCCTTCCGCAGATGTCTGGCATCCGCGGCAGTTCTGATGTACTGCACGCCTGCACAGTACATCAGAGCTGTGGGCAAAAGCAACGGAGAAAGCAAGATCTCCGTTGCTTTTTTTTAGTGTCTCGCTATGTTAAATGAGTTTAACATAGCGAGACAGTTTTCAAATAAGCAACGGACTCCGTTGCTTATTTTAAAACTGTCTCGCTATGTTAAACTCATTTAACATAGCGAGACACTAAAAAAAAAGCAACGGAGATCTTGCTTTCTCCATTGCTTTTTTTTAAAACACTGTCTCGCTATGTTAAATGGGTTTAACATAGCGAGACAGCTTTAAAATAAGCAACGGAGATCTCCGTTGCTTATTTTAAAGCTGTCTCGCTATGTTAAACCCATTTAACATAGCGAGACAGTGTTTTAAAAAAACGAGTTATACTAATGGAAAAAAAGTCCGGGCGACCGGACCTTTTTCCATTAGTATAACTCGATTTACAACGGGCACGCTGGCCAATCAGCGTGCACGTTTTGGGGGGGGGTCATGGTATAATAGCTATGTAACAGTGAGGTAATCTCCCCTCTCTATGTCTGGTGTCAGTAAGCAGTGTTACTGCTATGGCTAAGTAGTCAGCCATGTTTTACTAAAATAATAATGGAAAACCTTGAAGCAGAGGCACTGCAGTCTTCTTCAAGCCAATTTACTCCTAAAACAATAGAATGAAAAATGCACTTTTTATAAAGCACAATCGAACAAAACAAGTGAGAAGTTTTAAATTATATGTTGAGAACTATTTAACACCAGTTTGTTAAGTAGACATGCTGTCACGAGTGACATCATAGTAAATGTATTGTTTGTCCCTAACAGTCATCTAATTGATATTTCTGAAGTCTTCTACTCTGTCCACAGGGCACTCAGAGATTTTGTTTTTAATACAGATGGCATTACTCTTCAAAAGCCTTTTGATTAAAAAACAACCCAACAACCCAGAATTATAAACAGCAGATCTCAGAAACTTTGCAGAATATTACTTCTTACATTCCCTTTTTATTGCTGCATGTTTTCCCCTGAGAGCTATCTATATCAGTAAATCATGCGACAGCTACGGCCTTAAAAACCTTATTGCCCACCTACTTGCTAATGTGTATTGCAGGAGGTATTCAAGATTGAGCATCATATGACATTGACATCCCTTATAAGATCATGAAAGCATAGGATGCAGGGAAGCTGCTGTAAAGCCAAGGGGTAATGCAAGATTAAATGAAACATTTAAAAATGCAATGCCTGTTTTAATTTCTCATTTCTTTTGTTCATCTGCAATTTATTGTTCACATGGTTAGAGGAAAGTATGAATGTTGTCTTTTCGAATATTAAAAACAGGAAATGTTTTTTGAAGTACACTGTATCTCCTGGCTTGTTGTCTCTTCTTGTTAGTGTAACAAAGATAAAGACCACTGACTTTCTTTCTGTTGGAATGCAATTGCTATAATGGCAAATGGAATTAATGGTTTGCATGTCAGTAAGACAAAAGGATGTATTCAAATGTAATGAAACAGCATTGGATATATATTGGAAAGTATATTGTTATCATAGCAACTAAAAACTAGTTTTATTACTTTTTTCCCTCCAGTGTCAGAAAGTGATGTCAAGTCATGTCATAATCATTTAGGCATGTGGAAAAGACACTGACCATAGCTGTGTATACCAAGCTATGTCAAACTTGATCATCTACATGGCCTTGATGTTAGCCTTGAGACTGGAGAAGTAAATGCCAAAGAGAAGTGGTCCTAGTACTGATCCCTGGGGACACCACTGGTAACTAGTCTTTTTAAAGAGAACATGCCTCTCAGATTAATAAGATTTGATTCTATCTGTTAGCCAGTTTGCTATCCAGAAGGTAAGACAGAGGTTTACGTTTAGTTTGATTAGCCAATTGATAGTGCTAAAATGTGGGATGGTATGAAAGGCCTTGGCCAGGTCCAGGTAGACAGCAGGAACTGCTTTGCCTAATTCTAATGCATGAGTGACTTGCTCAAGAAGCCCACCAGGTTCAGGAGGCAGCATCTGCCTTTAACAAACTCCAAAGCACTTAGGACATGGGCTACCTATTCCCTGGTTAATAAGTTCCATAATGAAGCATGCCATTGTTTCCTGGATAAGGATATTGAGAGTTATAGGTTTGTAGTTTCTTGAATCGGTAATGGGCCCCCCTTGTGGAGTGGGGTGACTGTCCCAGTTCTCCCTTTTTTTGGCACAAATCCAGCAGAAAGGCTGAGGATGAACAAAATAAAAGCTTGTAAAAGCTTTGAGAGATGTTATCTAGCTGCTCTAGAAAAAAACGCAAATAAAACTGGTTCATGTACTGGTTTATACCAGCATGAAATTACTAAGCAAGTGTCAGCTTTGAAAACCTTGTTGGTTTTTATGAGCCTCTCACTAAAGCTAAGGACTCTGTCTACAGTTTCACAACAGTGTACTTGGATCTGTTCAAAGCTTTTGACAGCATTCAACATAAGTTAAAGCTGATTCTGTGGTAAAGATACCGGATCAAACCATTTCTCACCCCTTCTGCTAGAGCTACTATTGCCCACTCCCATCTTATATCCACTCTCTTTTATGCCTCTCCTATCTTCACTAACCTCAAGAAATCTAACCTAAACAAACTAGCAACTTGTTATAATAACATTGCCCGCTTCACCACTGGCAACCCCTTCAGAACCCATCACTGCCTTAATTTGAAACATCTAGGCTGGCTAGAACTACAAAACTTTCTTACACTCACACAACTTATTATTGCCCACAAAATTTTGTACCAACCTGATAACACCCCTATTCTATCACAGCTTTTACCCCCTTATAACAATCTTACCTCCCTTCGCTCCTCTTCTAAACTCTTGACCAAACCCATAAAAGCTCACAACCTAGCTGGTGACTCTTTATTCACTAATACCATAGGCCGAGTATGGAATTTACTACCTAGGGATATAACTCAAATCACATCCCTACCCCTCTTCAAACAACAAATCAAACTGTACTTCCAAAATCACTGGCTTTGCTCATGTAGTACACCTGACTAACTTCTCTCCCCCCTCTTCTGACCTTTAACCCTACCTTGTGCCTATTACCTACCTTTTCCTCTTCCATTCCCTTGAAGTCACTCTATGCTCTAACCCATTTGTCTAATCCTCTCCCATATCCTCTTGTTTGTCATTCTTTTTCTCTCATTTCTTGACTTCTGTCTCTTCCCTCTCTTCTTACATTACTTTTTTTCCTCCTTCTTCTCCACCCACTTGCATTTTTTTTCTTATTGTAGTAGGAGCCTTATGGCATAGCCTGTTTGAAATTAGTAAAAAGCCTGGAAACTGTCCTATCTCTAGTCAGGACTTCTATTATGATGTGCCTTAATTTTTGTTAATTTTAATTTTATCACCAAGTTTTTATTACCAATTTAATTTGTTTTATTACTCATGTTGTATTACTTTTATTCTATGTGCTTATCATTAATATGTCTCATTGTTATGTTCTATGTGGAGCTTTTCTCCCCGGGCCTCTACTGAAAATGGAAATATATCCAGCTAGACTAGCCCGGTCAACAAATGTAAAATAAAAATAAATAAAATAAATGAATCCCTTCATAATTGAATGGTTTGTATTCTGGTTAAAAATGTAGATTACAAAGAGTGAGGGTCAAAAGTTATTTTTCTTATTGGTCACCTGTTTCAATAGGAGTGTCATAAAGTTAAACTCCTTGGACTGGTCCTCTTTAACATGTTTTTACACTAATCCCTTCATCTAGAAATTTATGGTTAACAAAATATGCAGACACTATAAAGTTGAACATTTATTTGTAGTACAGAGGATTGTAATCGTAATAATTATTTAACAAATATATATGTATGACTGAAAACTGAAAATAAAGACAAATTTAATTCTGATAAAAGTAGAATGGAAGATTTGTAAGGGGTGTAGTACTCATTTGAGTAATTTTAAAATGAAGAAAGGAAGAGAATGTAAGACCCTAGGTCAATGCCAATGCACAAACAGTAAAGAAAAAGGCAGTAGGTCTTGTGGGACATATTTATTTAAAAATATACCATCTTGTTCTCATTCTACTTTATATGGTAGTACTATAATGCATATAATTCCTTATTCTGCATTTATAATAAGAGAGATTGTAGTGCCATGTAATATGTTCAGTGTAAATTCACCAGAAGAATACAGGAATGCAATGAATTGTTTTGTGAAAGTAGGCTGAGATGTTTGGGAATACAGATGTATTCAAGGCCAACTGTGCTTAGCTTTTAAGATTTTCCATTTTAAGGAATTAACTACAAGAAAAAACTAGTTAAGCTAGAGTTTTCACTGCTGGGTTCCTTGAAACCTCTTGTAAAAGAGGATAATGAGATCTATGCAAATGAGCCCTTAAGGACATCAGGTGTTTCAGCTATATGGCCATATAGCTGAAACACCCAATGTCCTTAAGGGGTCATTTGTATATATCCCATTATACTCTTTTATAACAGGTTTTAAGGAACCCAGCAGTGAAAATTCTAGCTTGGCTAGGTTTGTCTTGTAGTTTTTTTACTAATTGGATTGGCTGTGTGTCCTGTTTACTCTTTTATAATAATGAATTAAGGTAATTTATAATGTAGATAGTCAATGGTGCACAGTTAACTCAAGAGGAAGACAAGTCACATTTCAATTTAATAAATGTAAAACTAAGGTAAGAGCTAGGATTATTACTAAGTCATTGGTGAAATTGTGGAATAGGCTATTTCTAAAAATTAGACTGAGTAACTCTATGGAACAATGCAAGCATTTATGAGATTCGTGGATGGGACCATTTGTCTATTGAACCTATTTGGAGTCTGAATTTTCATTGGCCTCTTGCCTTTATGCAGTTAGTTTAAATTATGAAACTATGAGTAGGCTTAGTGGTGAATCTGCCTGACAGTATTTGGTGCTGACAAGAAGGCAGGCTGGTGCAGTATTAAGACCCATGGAGCTAATGTGTTTAGTCTTGTGGGGAATATTCTGGACTTGCTTGGAGGTGGTCAGAAGGAGTAGTATTAGTGTGCTGATACATTGTGCAAAGTTGGGGGAGATAAAGGAATAAAGTTAGAGCTGAATTTGTCCACTAATATGTTGGCTATTTCCTCAGGGGTAAGATTTATCGCTATGTATTAACATTGCTTGGAATTACTTTTAATGTTTCTGACATACAGAAACTGAAAAATGCTTTGTGCTTGCCCTTAGCACTTGTAACACTAACCCTCTTCTCCCAAGGAAAAGTACAGTAAAGGCTAATTTGCTTAACTTCACTTTTCCTTGGTTATCTTACTTCAGTAATGTTATGGTCGTCCACAGTGAAACACAGCTCAGCACCCCTTGGAATAAAACTATTCTAGAACAGTTTACCTAATGCAGAGGGTGCCCTGATTCTTTAAGAAGCTCATTTTTTTTCATACAAGTGATTTTATATTTCCATACATTCTTTTCAAAAGACTTTAGCAAGGTGCTAAAAACTCTACATAATCACTATGTACAGAACTATTAGCAATATTACTGAATGCAAATGGATTAACAAGCTAAGCAAAAAACAAAAAAAATGAAATATTTTCTAATCAAAACAGTAATATTTTTATAATTGCATCAGGTATCTGCTATAGCAAAATAATCAACATTCCTTAGAAAACCATTAGAAGAATTAGGAACAAGCAGAAAAGACTGTTGTGAGTATATCAGTAACTGAATCCTCAGAGTCCATGGTCACCAAACAATGACTGAAACAAACAAAAAATGCAAATGACCTGACAACGGAATATTAAATACAGAAACAAAGAAGACAACTCCAAAATGGATTTGAAGAAATGTTTTTAGAAACATAGGTTAATTTAGCCTCTTCATCTATTGAATTAGAATGTTTATTAACATTTGTTTAGAATTAACCTTTGTTAAAAACAGTTGGCATATAAAAGAACACACCCAGGAAAGACTTAATAAATAAGATTCCCAATAAGATGTATTGACTGTCTGGCTGAAATAAAAAATAATTGGTAAAAAGCAATTAATAATGACTAGATATTATTATTAAAATTAATCAATTAAATTCATGCATGTAGTAAAACATTTAATGTACAAAAATCACTCCTTTTACAGGTCACTGCTTTAGGACACGTTTTATGCTGAGATTTCCAATGATGTCCAGTGAGTTAACTCATTGTGAACAGGTTAGCTTGATGAGTTTGTTTTAAGAATTCATCTGCCACACACTATTCTAAAACAACATGTCATTTTCTTTTTATGGGTATGTTTTATTGGTCAATGTATGAGCTTCAGTGGTCATACATATATGAAAACCTAGTATGTTTGGTTTCTTAATAAATTATTCATTCCTAACCATCTTCTGATACTTTTCTACACCTAACGAATGTTGTTCTACAACTGTTCCACTATGAAAGATCACAGGAATACCCCTTGAAAGTAAACAGTCTAATTACAGATGACTGAGCAATATCTCACATAACAAAACTGAATGCAACATTGCTTGCAGAGGAAAGACTCCCTGTGCATCACCTATGCAGCAGACTTGGCCCCTTATGGCCCCTTATACAGCCAATGCCTAAATATACCATCTCCACAGCTCTACTAGTGGGAGAAAAGAGAGACACCCTTCTAGACAAACAAATACTTTGCGATTGTGATTTTGTATCTCCTGTATATTATTAGCAAACATGGTTAAGGAAATCAAAACATGGAGAAATGGGATCAGAGAGTCAGTGATCAACAAAAATAAATCATCTAAAAACTACAGTATTTTATGCAATGCACAACTGCTTATTTTTTTCTCATTCAATCTCATAATCTACAGACATACCACCAGGTAGAGCTGTCATCAGGTGTAATGTTAAAATTAGAATTGAATGTAGAGCAATTTCAAACTTAAATGAATTAATTTTAGTTTTTATCATTTTCAGTAGGTAGATTGCTATGAAATGCATTAAGGTTTAGTATTAATGAATGGCTGACCTTTTAAAGATGTTTACATAGAGGACTAAAGCTCTGAGTTCTTAATGAGCTGCGTCCTGTGTCCAGGGTACAGGGTTTGATTCCTTACACCTTCATTTGCAATTATCACAGGGGACTACAGCTCTGAGCTGTTAATGAGCTGCTTCCTGTGTCCAGGGTACAGGGTTTGATTCCTTACACCTTCATTTGCAGTTATCACAGGGGACTAAAGCTCTGAGCTCTTAATGAGCTGCTTCCTGTGTCCAGGGTACAGGGTTTGATTCCTTCCACCTTCATTTACAGTTATCACAGGGGACTAAAGCTCTGAGCTCTTAATGAGCTGCTTCCTGTGTCCAGGGTACAGGGTTTGATTCCTTACACCTTCATTTGCAGTTATCACAGGGGACTAAAGTTCTGAGCTGTTAATGAGCTGCGTCCTGTGTCCAGGGTACAGGGTTTGATTCCTTCCACCTTCATTTGCAGTTATCACAGGGGACTAAAGCTCTGAGCTCTTAATGAGCTGCTTCCTGTGTCCAGGGTACAGGGTTTGATTCCTTACACCTTCATTTGCAGTTATCACAGGGGACTAAAGTTCTGAGCTGTTAATCAGCTGCTTCATGTGCCCAGGGTACAGGGTTTGATTCCTTCCACCTTCATTTGCAGTTATCACAGGGGGCTAAAGTTCTGAGCTGTTAATCAGCTGCTTCATGTGCCCAGGGTACAGGGTTTGATTCCTTCCACCTTCATTTGCAGTTATCACAGGGGACTAAAGTTCTGAGCTGTTAATGAGCTGCGTCCTGTGTCCAGGGTACAGGGTTTGATTCCTTCCACCTTCATTTGCAGTTATCACAGGGGACTAAAGCTCTGAGCTGTTAATGAGCTGCTTCCTGTGTCCAGGGTACAGGGTTTGATTCCTTCCACCTTCATTTGCAGTTATCACAGGGGACTAAAGCTCTGAGCTGTTAATGAGCTGCGTCCTGTGTCCAGGGTACAGGGTTTGATTCCTTCCACCTTCATTTGCAGTTATCACAGGGGACTAAAGCTCTGAGCTGTTAATGAGCTGCGTCCTGTGTCCAGGGTACAGGGTTTGATTCCTTCCTCCTTCATTTGCCTACTGTGTGACTCTGAGCAAGTCATTTAAGGAGGCATTATTCCTGGGCCACCCCTGAAAAGGGACAGTTGTGGGCATACCTGGACAACAAACAGGTAAAAAATAATAAAAATAAATAAAAAACACACAATTCCATTATACAAGAAAGTAAGGACTTGTTTTCTCTTATTAAATAAAGGCTTACAGTTATAGAATTTAGTTAGTGTTGTGTTGTATTAATGACTGAGTAAACATCTATGTTTAAAAATGTGCGCGCGCACGCGTGTGTGTGTGTGTGTGTGTGTGTGTGCGCATGCGTGTGTTTGTGTGTGTGTGTGTGTGTTTGTGTGTGTGTGTGTGTGTGTGTGTGTGTGTGTGTGTGTGTGTGTGTGTGTGTGTGTGTGTGTGTGTTTGTGTGTGTGTGTGTGTGTGTGTGTGTGTGTGTGTCTGTGCAAGTGAGTGTGTATATGTGCATGTTTTTGTACAGAGGAAGAAAAGAGAGATGTCAGGGAACCAAGTCAAATAATTTTCATGTATTTAAATACAGCTGCTCCCCTCCTATTATGCTTTTGTATAAGGAACTAATAATATTTAAGAACATTGACCCTGGCCCATGTGAACTATAACCTGTGAATATAGTATATACAGGATGCTTCTTGATACCTCTGATCACCAATATCTGTAATCTAAATTTTCTGAAATATGGTCTCTGAGGAGAAATGGTGTTTCCTTTAACGTCATATAGTTCTGAAGGGGAGATAAGGGGGTGACATCACCCCCAACAGGATTACAGAAAATACAATTTATAGGAAGCATAAATTGTTGTTAGCTTTTTAAGAAATAAATATTGCATACTACTAATATTAATTAAATTACCCTTAGACATGAAACTAAATGTTGTCATTCTCACCATACAGTTCCTTGATGGACTGCAAGTAATTAGATACAGTTATGCAGTTCACAGAGCACAATCTGGTGTTCTTAACAATCTCTAGGGAAACCCTGGTCCCGTTCTACATTCTCACAGCAGATGCATTAGTCAAAATGTGTGTATCTATACATAAGCAACAGCCTGGGACAGCAGCATAAACATTTTGGTAGTTTATTCCGTAGGAAGATTATTAAGTCAGTATGAGTGCCAAACAGCGAGTTTTATGACCTACATGTTGTATGTTGACTCACTAACACCACCCTTTCTTTATATGGATGCACTTTGGATGTGAGGATATTAGCATTGTTTCTTCTGTTAAAAAGATGAGCCAATTTACTTCTGACTGTATTTAAGACAACTGAAGCAGATATATACAGTGTTTAATGTTTAATGATCACCTATATACATTATTTAATGTTTAATGATCACCTATATACATTGTTTAATGTTTGATGATCACCTTCATGTTATATTAATGTTGTGTAATGACTTATTGATGATTTTTTTTTTACTTGTGTTTTTCAGATAAAGAAGCTTTGGTCAGTTAGACTAATCTAATACCCAGAATAATTAATAATTCTCCAACCTGCTGAGTGTACATCAAATTGGGGGGCACTATTTGGAACAGTAAATTAGATGGCAATTTGATGGAGATGCATGGAAGAATGTAAACCCTTACTAATGGTCATTATGGCTACATTGGTCCTTTAGGTTACAGATGGTCAGTACAATTCTGCTAAGTATAATTCCATTTTCCATCAATGTTTTGACATTGTTAACTGCTTCTTTAACTAAATGTTGTAGCATATTCTTGCATCTGTAAATATATGTGTGTATTTTTTTTTTCTTCTGTAAATATGTTTTCTTTATTTCTTATGTGATCCTATTCATTCAGGCTATGCCAGCAAATGGTCCATTGAGATCAGTGCACTACCCTGGTAAACAAATATAAATAAATAAATAAATACATACACAAATAAATAAATAAAATAAAATAAATGTTAAGTACCAAAGAGGAATCCTTGCTGAGTGGAACAGCAAATGAATTAGGTATCAGGTAATGGGGACTATAGTAACCTGGGATATAATAGGAGCACTGCAGGAGGGATGCCATAGGGGACAGCTGTAAGCCCTATCCTAGGGCTCCATTTCCCTTAGGACTGGCTGCGATTGTATGAATGTTCACATATAGTTAAAAAGAAAAGAAAGAAGGACATGACCTCTAGAAACTCGCAAAGTCAGCGGGTGCATAATGACAAGAAGAGCAAAGATAATGCTAAAAACAAAGAATGAAGCTAGACGTGCTAATAGTGAGATAGAAATGGGGCTGCTGAAAAGAATATAAAATAGGGAGTAGAGATTTTACTCAGCTAGGTGGAGCAAAAAAAGGAGAACACAGCAAGAAAAAGCACCTAATAAAGGAGATGCAGAGGTTTAAAAAGAAAGGGATAGGCAGAGATTTTAAATTAATTATTTGCATCTGTTTACATGAAGAAGAAAGATGCATAAGAGCATTACTGCAAAGAAACAGGGTGGGTGTCAGGGTATGCACTAATGTTCAACCAGTGATAGCAAATGTCAGTGTCAGAAAAGTCTAGAAACACCAGCATTTTAGTCAAACAGGTAACTTCACTAACCCTGAACATACTGGCACTAGACTCAGAAAGGCAGTGTATTGTGGTATACAGAATGACAATGACATACAAAGGTCTTTGCAATAACTGGTGCACATTCACAGTATATACAAAAACTTTAGTAGCTTTTCTTTAATTATTGTCACAGGAAGTCAGGGAAGGAAGGTGGTGAAGTAGTTCTTGAGTTAAGGGAGGACAAAGCTCAGAGGCCATACTTAGGAAAACGTAATAGACTCATCAACCGAACTATTCACTGACTCTTGGCTGAGGTTGTCAGTACCCCAAAGAATGTAAAGGTGCCATGTTTTGCAGGTGACACTGTAAGCTACAGGCTATTAAGCTGGAAGAATCCTTGAGAACATTTATAGAGAGACACTCTTTGGCTTTGGGGAGCACAACAATCTGGGCTCACAGCTAGAAGATCCTGATGTGTGAATGTCAGAGAATTATACTAAGTAAGTGAGGAGGTGGATAGGGGTTACATACACCTAGAATCAATAAAGAGCCAGATAAAACAGAGATTTATAGGCAAACTGAGGGTAGGGGTCTGAGAGATGAATCAGTTACGCTGGTACTAGGGTAGCTTGAGGAAGGAATACAGATACTAATAGTGATGGGGGGCTACTGTTAGATGAAATGGCAGGGGGCAGTGGTGTGCTAGAGATGCCTTATTTAGGACTTCTCCTCTTCATTGTGATTGTATAGAATAGAACACTGAGTATAGAAAATGAGGACAATCTGTTTATGAATAACACTCAGAAAGGGGCAGTAGTAAGTGATGAGGGCAGTGATCTGAAGAAGGACTTTAAAAAGCTCACAGCATGAGCTAAAATGTATCAGCTGGAATTCATTGATGAGGACTGAAAAGTGTCTCACCTGGTCTGGGCAGCTATCCCCAGGTATACTATGTAGGCTTGGGGAAATCCTGCATCAGCCAGAGGATCATAAATAAGACAGAGGAGCAATCGAGGCTGTGAATCCACAGTGCCAAAGTGAAAAAGGACTGGGAAAGGGTGTGATGCTGGTTCTTTGCAGTCAGCTGTTAGAACGTTTTGTACTGAGTGTCTATTCAGCAAAATTCCAACTTTTGGAAGTTTGGATTCCAGACTGGCAGTTTGGCAGATGCAAATTAATTATCCATGTTGCACAGCAAAGAAGAAACAATGAGGCAGCAGAGCAGTGGAGAAACAGACAAGATGTAGCTTATTTGGCAAACCAGGTATTCCTATTTTCTCTAAGATTGTATGACTTCCAAGTTATCATGTTGAAGTTAGAAGCCCATTCTGATTTGTTTCACGGAACTGATTTTCTAATCTTCCTTTTATTATGTTGTCTTTAAGTAAGTTTTATGTCTTAAAGTATCACCAATACTGTTGCTGGGCTGTATCTTCAGAGGCACAAACACTAGAGATAATGAGGTAATTATTCTGGCATATTACTTATTGAAAAGGCCACCACTGAAATACTGCATCTAGATGTACAAAGAATTAATGGACAAATGCAGAATTTAAACGAGATACAGGTGCAGAACATAATGTTTTGTCTGAAGATACATCCAAAACAATGCATTTACGTGAATGAAGATAGAGCTGCATGTACATTGCTAACCTATTCTAGTCAGTGAGTTGTACAATTTAGACAGAAAATACTGATGTATCAGTATAAAAAGTACAACATCCTTTTTTCAAATCAATTGACTTAAGGAGGTTCACTTCCCTAATGTTTTGTGAATTTGGCTTGAGAGGAAAAAGAATGGCAAACAAATTCACAGTGTAAAACTAAAGATGCAGACATACAGTCAGAAGGGTTTACTATGCTACCACCAAATGTATAAACGTCAAACACAATGCCTCCTTCGTGTCTGCATGAAACCCATTTTCCCAAGTATATATAAGCTTTAAATATATGTATTCAAGGAGAATAACACATTCTTGCAAATTTATACATGTTAAAAATAAGTGATTTTGCACGGAGCAAGCCCTCTTGCACACCCATGTGGAGGGATTCGCTCCTTATACCCACTTGTCTTCTATATACTCACTCTGAGGTCATTACTACTTAGGGAGTGGTCATTAATATGACATAAAAAGAACAATTGCTCTTTTTCTGCAACCTATTAACCTTAGAGTACAGTAATACTTATACCTCAAGCCTTTACACCATGTTATAATATAAGCAAACAAATAAATGAAACATAATTTAACAAGACTTGATCAACAACAATCAACAACAAAGTGAATAAATGCAGCTTGAACAAAACTTTCTCAGATACATTTCTCAAGCAATGCAGATCCATAGTAATTATATATCATGTGATCTATTGTCTTGTAAGATAGCAGATTTAGTTATAGACTTAGGATGTTTGCCTGAGGGATGACACATACAAATAGAATCTGCTGCTTTGTTAAGGATTTATGCTGCCAAGAGGAATGAAAGTTATTCAGGAACTAAAGTGAATGAAACACTTGGGTGTCATGATATCTAGACATAAAGGGGGGGAGCATGAATGTATAGCATTTTTGTCAAGAATGTCAACTCGGATAGAAAATATAATGCAGAACTTCACCATCTGTAAAGCATACCATAAAACAATCCAGAAGAAGAGATGCTAGTTTATCCAATTACAGATTGCCAGTAGTATTTAGTGGGGACTGACTTGTTTCCATTCAAAGAAGTCCTACAGCTTGTGCGTGCACCTGACTGTTTTTAGTTTTCTGAAATACTCAAACTGACACAAATAATGAGTGCAGATGGGATTAATGCACTAAACTCAGTTCTGTATAAGTGCTCAGGTCCCAAGCACTCAAAGACCACTGTCTCAAAGCCAGGGACTCAAGCATCTTTTAGCATGTACATGCTGTCAGCATCACTTGAACTTGAATGTGAGTTTGAGCAAGCAGCTGCCTGCACCTTACCCAAACACGTTATTGATGTATGAGTGAGGTACATGTGATAGGTGTAGGGAGGGTGGGAGTATAGATTATGGCAAAAATTGGGAATTTTAGGGTTAGCGAGCACAAAGTGTGTTTGAGGGATAGGGAGAGTGAGGGGAGTTTAGAGCAAGGGATCAACAGGGGAGTTTTAGGTTTAGGAAACAGGAGGCTAGTTTAGGATTAGGGAGTGATCTGGGAATTTAGGTTTAGGGTGGGAGTTGATAGTTTAGGTTTAGGAAGTACTCGGGGTGTTTAGGGTTAGGGAGAGAGGGTGGAGTTTTAGGTTTAAGGAACAATCTGTGATTTAAAGTTTAAGGTGGGGGAGTGCAGTTTTATGGTGGGGAGCAAGGATGCAGGTTAGGAGCTGGGAGGCAGTTTTAGGTTAGAGTTAGGGCCCTGAAATGGCTAAACAGTTTCTTAGGGTTGGGTGTTGTGAGGATTAAGAAGTTAGATTGGGCTAGTGAGAGTTATAGCACTTGCTTTTTTGAGCAAGTAGCAGCAAGCGTGTGTCACAAGCTGCTCACACACAAGCACTTGAGTAGATTAACTAAAGTCTATATTTCTAGGACAAGGAAAATGTGATATTTTCACATCTGACAATGGTCTACTAAACAAAATTCAGGAATTCAAAAATTTTATGTGTGACTCAAAATTCAGGCACATAAAGTCTAATCCATTTTAATGTATTAAACATAGCCAAATGTAAAGAATTATATAAACAATGCCATCTTGTAAGATAGGAATACACCTCTGCAAGGACTAATTCTCTTACTGTTTTTTTTTCAGTTTAACTTATTTTGAACCTGTTAGTCCCTTTTCAGACATGTCACAGGAACACTGTTTTGTCAAAGGACTTGCTCAGACTCACACAGCAAGTAAACAAGGGTAGGAAAGATCAAACACTGTACCCCAGAAACAGCTCATTAACTGCTCTTTAGTTCTCTGCCCAACCTGCTAGACCAGCTCTTCTGCTAATGAGCAGAAGGTTCATAGGTTCATAGGTTCATAGGTTGGTACTAGGCTATCAGCCCTAGGGCCTATACAAGCCTAGCCATAACAATTCCCTGGCTATTTCTTCCCACATTATTTACTTTCCTGGATCCCCTGTCTAGCAGGGCGACTGACGTGATCCCTGGGGTGAATTTCCTTTCTCCCATCCAATCGTCAAGGTTCCTTTTGAAGAGGTCCAAAGAGGCACTCTGCTTGACATGTATGGGCAATCTATTCCAGAGTCTAGGGAGTCTCTGGGTCAGGAACCTATCCCTCCAGCATGTTTTGTTTATTGTGATGACAAGGTTTAGATCCGTGGAGCGTGTAGCTCTGAGGGATTGGGATTTCTTTAAGTGTAGCATGTCCAACAGCTCTGGGTTTGACATGGCCTTGTATGTTAAGCAGAGATCACCTCTGAGTAGACGATATGCGACAGAGTATAGCTGGAGTTTTTTAAGGCGGTCAGCGTAGGGCATCTGCTTTAGGCCTGTGATTCTTTTAGTGAGGTATTTCTGAGGCCTTTCCAGTTGTTGCAGATGTCTTGAGAGGTACATACCAAATGGGGCATTGTATTCTATAATGGGTCTAATGAGGGATGAGTACAGTGGGACAATGACCTCCTTTTTCTGGATGAAAAGCCCTTCGTGATGAGGTGTGCCACATAGAAGGATTTCCTGACTGTTGTGGCGATGTGGTTATCGAAGGTGAGACCACTGTCCACCTGTGTCCCCAAGTCTCTTATCACACTTTCTGTGTTTAGTGTACTGCCACTTATATGGTAATTCATGGATACATGTTTTTTCCCAAAGGGGATAACAATACATTTCTTGGCATTGAGCTTGAGCCCATGGCTCTGGCACCAAGCATCTGTTTCTGTAAGGCCCTTTTGTAGAGTATCCACATCATTTGGGGATTCAATAATGGCTCCCAGTTTGCAGTCATCTGCAAACTTTGTTAGCCAGAGTCCCTTAGTGTTGACCTGTACTTCAGAGAAGTAGATGCCAAACAAGAGCGGCCCCAGGACTGAACCCTGAGGTACTCCACTTGTCACTTGTCTGGAGCTGGATTTGGACTCAGCTACTTTTATAGTGTGGGTTCTATCAGTAAGCCATTTAGCAACCCATTGGGTGACATAGGGATTAATGCCCAACTTAGTAAGTTTATCTATGATTCCAGAGTGGGGGATGGTGTCAAAGGCCTTGGCAAGGTCTAGATAGGCTGTGTGGACCACCTTACCCTTGTCCATGGCTCTGGAGACTGATTCAAAGAAGTCAGTCAGGTTCAGGAGACAAGATCGGCCCTTCACAAACCCAAACTGGGTGGGGTCCAGTGTTTGAAGGTTGCCAATGTCTTTGTTTATAAGTTCCATGATAATACGCTCCATGGCCTTGCAGATAAGGCTTGTCAGACTGATGGGACGGTAGTTTCCGGGATCCAAGGTGGATCCCCCCTTGTGGATTGGGATAACTGTAGCTCTGCGCCACTCAGTGGGCACAAAACCTGAGGTAAGGCTATAATTAAACATGACACTTAGGTGAGGTGCCAGTTCATATTGTAGTTCATGTAGTACACAGCCCGGGATGTCATCTGGTCCCATGGATGCTGTATTCTTGGCTTTAGAAAGTGCGTTTTGTACCTGTGTGGCCGTTATTACTGGAATTTGGCAATCTTCCGGTATTGAGATGGGCCATTTAGGGGGTGAGAGGGGGGTGAAGTTGGCACTGAATCGATCTGCCAGGATATTGGCAATATCCTTTGGATCAGTATATTTAATGCCATTCTGTTTTAGCTCAGAGCAGATCTGAGCATTGCCATTTAGATTCTTGACATAGTTATAGAATGCTTTGTGGTTGTCTTTGGAATCTTTGGCAATTTTATTTTCGTAACTAGCTTTGGAGGATTTTATGAGGCATCTCAGTTTCTTACTGAGGCTAGTAAGGGAGTTTTTTGCATCCTGGTTGAAATATTTTAGCTATATTACTGACCCTGAAAATCAAAATAAGTAATGTAAATATTGGAAATAATCAGCAGAGATCAAAATAATGCTATGGTAAAACCTATAGAGAACTGACACATTTTGAATACAAAGCATGGAAAAGTTCATAGCCTGAAGCAGCGTAATTAGTACTA